>NC_092375.1:189550421-189850421 GCF_030028105.1 Mobula birostris
TGTGAACCTTCAGCTTATCTATAACTGTCCATCATATTGTCCTCCTGTCCAGTACCTCATTGTCAAATCCTTGAATTTCCTCCTGTTTGTCAAAGTCTCTCTCGTGTTGAACTTTTTTACATGTGTGCTGTTCATTGAATACTGCACTTCAGTTGGAGATTCAACTACCACTTGATTTCTTGTTTTCCTCTCCACCCTGTGTGGTGTTGTGTTGAAACGTGTGTTGAATTTGTCCATTTTTTCTTGCTGGATAGACACACTGTTGTCAACACTTACAATAGACTCTTGTGCTCCTCTGCGATCATCTGCATACAGCTTGTAGTTTCCTTTTTGTTCTGCATCCCGATCTCATACTCCCAGTTCTGCTGTGTGTATCTCCTTGATGTCTGGTAACTTCCCCCTCATTCTCTGGTTGTAGAGAAGTTTGGCAGGATTTCCCCTGTAGTGGCATGTTCCACACATCTGTACACAGTTACATACTTTCTCAGATCACATTTCCAGTCAAGTCCTTCTGCTTGAGCAATCCTAATGCTTTTCATCAGTGATGCATTTTGGCGATCCACTTCACCATTTGCCCAAGCCCACCTATTGATTAGAAAATACAGGTGCTCAAAAACCTTAGGAGTTTAATGCTCTATGGCAAGCCACAGGGCTCATGACAGGTGGGGATCTCTGATGATGGATGCTGCTTCCCTATGGCAGCATTTCATGTAGATGTGCTCAGTGGTTGGGAGGACTTTACCCATGATGTCCTGGGCCAAATCCACTACCTTTTGTAGGATTTTCCATTCAATGGCATTGGTTCTTCCATACCAGGCCATGATGCAGCCACTCAATACACTCTCCACCACACATCTATAGAAGTTCATCAAATTTTTAGATATCATGCTGAATCTCCACAGACTCCGAAGAAAGTAGAGGCACTGCTGGGTTTCCTTCACAAGTGCACTTATGTATTGGGTCCAGGACAGGTCTTCTGAAAGAGTAACCCACAGGAATTTAAAGATGCTGACCCTCACCACCCCTGATCCCCCGATGAGGACTGGCTCATGGTTTCCCTCTCCTGAAGTTTACAATCAGTTCGTTGGTCTTGCTGACATTGAGTGAGAGGTTGTTGTTATGACACTGCTCGGCCTAATCTTCAGTCTCCCTCCTGTATGCTGATTCAGCATCATAATTGATTTGGCCCATAACAGTGGTGTCATTAGCAAACTTGAATATAGTATTGGAGCTGTGCTGATGGAGATCATGGAGGACATGCTGTCCTAATCCAAAGTAACTGGGTTCTACAAGTGAGGAAATCCAGGATCCAAATGCATAAGGAGGTATTGAGGCTAAGGTCTTGGAGCTCATTGATTAGTTTATAGGGGACGATGGTATTGAGCTTCAGCTGATAAAGAGTATCCTGGTGTTTGTACCTTTGCCGTCCAGATGTTCCAGGGTTGAGTGAAGACCCAATGAGATGGCATCTGATGTGGACCTGTTGCTCTGCTAGGCAAATTGGAGTGGATCCAAATCAAACCAGCCTCTCAAAACACTTCATGGCTGTTGATGTAAGTGCAACTGGGCAATTCCAATTCAGACTAAATATGACATACATTGTATTGAAGGTGGAGGGAGCAGATAGCAAGAATACGGCCAGTCAAGTGAGCTGCTTTGTCCTGGATGGAGATAGGTGTGTTGAAGCTGTTGACTCAAGTATGTGGACAATATCCAGTGCCTTGCTTGATGGTGGAAAAACTTTGTGGTGTCAGGAAGCAAGTCACTTGGTTCAGGGTGACCAGCTTCTGACCTGCTCTTGTACTTGCAACAAAAGTATTTATGTAAACAGGAGAAATTCCATAATGCTGGAAACCCAGAGCACTGTACACAAAGTGCTGGAGGAACTCAGCAGGTTAGGCAGCATCTATGGAAGTGTATAAACAGTCGACGTTTCAGGCTGAGACCCTTCATCAGGACTGGAAAGGAAGGGTGAAGATGCCAGAATAAAAAGGGAAGAGGAGAAGAAGGACAAGCTGGAAGGTGATAGGTGAAGCCAGGTGGGTGGAAAAGGTAAAGGACTGGAGAGGAAAGAATCTGATTGGAGAAGAGATTGGACTATAGGAGAAAGCGAAGGAGGAGAGAACCTGAGGGGGATGATAGGCAGGTAAGAAGAGGTAGGAGTCCAGAGTAGGGAACAGAAGAAAGGGGTAAGGGCAGGGATATTTTTTACCAGAAGGAGAAATATTCATGCCATCGGGTTGGCGACTATCCAGATAGAATATAAGATGTTGCTTCTCCAGCCTGAGAGTGGCCTCATCATAGCACAAGAGGAGGCCATGGACTGACATATTGGAATGAGAATGGGAATTGGAATTAAAATCTTTGCCCACCAGTAAGTTCTGCAGCCTCAGAATAGAGGGGCATCCCTTTAGAAAGGAGATAAGGAGGGATTTCTTTAGCCAAAGAATGGTGAATCTATACAATTGTTTGCCACTGGTGGCTGTGGAGGACATCATTGGATACATTTAAGGCAGAGGTTGATAGATTCTTGATTAACCAGGGCATGAAGGGATATGGGGAGAAGGCAGGAAATGGGGCTAAGTGGGAATATGGATCGGCCATGATAAAATGGCTGAGCAGGCTTGATGGGCCAGCTGGTCTATATTTTGCTATATTTTGTGGTCTTATAGTCTTAATATGAAATGCAAATTTTGTAAGATGATTTTTATTAAGTAGGTACACTAGCTCCACCTAGTGATTATTTATAGTTATTTAATTAACTCATTTCTTCAGAATCAATAGGAAACAGAGGGAGGTGATGCGGTAATAGGATTATTTTAGGATTGCCCCAGCAAAAGGTTGCATAGGCAAAATGTTCAGATAACCTCTTATGGTGCTGCAGATATTCAGTGTCCTTGGTAGCATCTTGATATGAAGAATCACTCAGAAACACTGGCATAAGGATGCATAACAAAACATTCCTTAAATGCACAAAAACATAAGAATATTACCAACAGGTGAAAAGAATCTTGTTTTCCTTGTTGTCCACTTGTGTTCAACAGCTTTGTCATCACCGAGGACCCATTATCAATCAACATTACCGGGGGTCAAGAGAAGGAGAGAGAGTGAGAATGATGAGAAGCCAAAACATACCAACCCTCTAAATCCTGTGCTGATAAAAGTGGACTGTACTTGGATATTCAAAAATAAATTTCTCCCTTACTCAGAAATCCACTGTCTACTCTGCAAAAATCAGGAACATGATGGGCCATAGCTTCTCCTAATTCAGAATCAAACCCAGAATCAGGTTTAATATCACCAGCATATGCCATGAAATTTGTTTTTGTGGCAGCAGTACAATGCAATGCATAATAATAGAGAAAAAAATTACACTGTGAATTGCAGTAAGTATATCTATATTAAATAGTTAAATTAAACAAGTAGTGCGAACGTGAACATAAAGTAGTGAGGTGGAGTTCATGGTTCAACATCCATTGAAAAATGAGATGGCAGAGGGGAAGAAGCTGTTCCTGAAACATTGAGTGTGTGCCTTTATGTAACTCCAGTGATGTATCGTTCAAATGCCTTTCAATTAACACCATAATCATTCAGTCTGTCCGTCAACAGATTCAGGATGCAAACACCTACTCAAAGTAAGCATAGTAAGTGGTGGTTTTACCAAGGATATCCATATTGCTGTTGCTATAAATCAAGGGTCCCACCCTGGGGCCCATGGACCCCTTGGTTAATTGTCGGGGTCCATGGCATAAAAAAGGTAGGGAATCCCTGTTATAAATTAATAAATTAATAAAAAAGTGTTTGTTCTAGTATACTGTATAATAATTAATTGTAATGTACTTTTCACTGCGGCAATTCCTATCAAGAGTAGCAAGAGAAATTGGATCTGTGTTATTTGAGGTTTGAAGAAGGAGTGGTGATCTTCTCGAAATATGTAAGAGCCTATGGTGTATGACAAGGCATTTGCTGACAGTATTTTTTTCCACCAGAGGGAGAATTACCATAATTACAAGATTGGGGAATTTCTTGTTACAGAAGGCTGTAAAACTCTGGAAATCTCTACCCTGGAGAGTGGTGCAGACTAGATTGCTGGAGGTACTTAAAAAGAAGGTAGATGACTTTATATAGGTTGGGAATTTAAGATTATGGGCAACTGCCAAAGAAAAGTAAAAGAGGCCTAGAGCAAATCAGTTATAGTCTTTAGAATGGTAGGGCTAAGTGGCTTTCCCTGGTCTTATTTTCTTGTGTCTTGTGCTTGCTTGTTTCTAGCCATTGTTATGTTGGCAAATCCAATGAAAAGACTGCAAAAATAATGTTGGCAGATGAAATAAAATGTTATCTGAGATACAGCTGTTTTAAATTATGCTTAACTTGTGTAATGTTAGTTTGGGAACTCATCTGGAAAAGCATTTGATGATTCAAACCTCGTGATAGCAGGGAAGGAGCTAACTGCCAAAGGAAAAGATAAACAATGGGAAAGCCACTATTCTGAAAAAAAGACAAAAATAATCTGATAGAATGGGTGAGGTGCAAGAAATGGAGACTGAGGTCAAAATGCCCAATGTCACATTTATCAAAATAACTTGAAATGGCAGTAGACAGAATCTGTGCTCCTCAGCTATGTGGAGTACTTCGCCATGTATTCAACCTGAGCCTGAGGCTCTGGAGGGTTCCAGTGCTGTGGAAGACGTCCTGCCTCGTCCCTGTGCTGAAGACGCCGCGCCCCAGTGGCCTCAATGACTACAGACCAGTGGCATTGACCTCCCACATCAAGAAGACCCTGGAGAGACTTGTTCTGGAGCTGTTCCGGCCTATGGTCAGGCCACACTTAGATCCCCTCCAGTTCGCCTACCAGCCACGACTAGGAGTTGAGGATGCCATCGTCTACCTGCTGAACCGTGTCTACGCCCACCTGGACAAGCCGGCGAGCACTGTGAGGGTCATGTTTTTTGACTTCTCCAGTGCGTTCAACACCATCCGCCCTGCTCTGCTGGGGGAGAAGCTGACAGCGATGCAGGTGGATGCTTCCCTGGTGTCATGGATTCTTGATTACCTGACTGGCAGACCACAGTACGTGTGCTTGCAACACTGTGTGTCCGACAGAGTGATCAGCAGCACTGGGGCTGCACAGGGGACTGTCTTGTCTCCCTTTCTCTTCACCATTTACACCTCGGACTTCAAGTACTGCACAGAGTCTTGTCATCTTCAGATGTTTTCGGATGACTCTGCCATAGTTGGATGAATCAGCAAGGGAGATGAGTTTGAGTACATGGCTACTGTAGGAAACTTTGTCACATGGTGTGAGCAGAATTATCTGCAGCTTAATTTGAAAAAGACTAAGGAGCTGGTGGTAGACCTGAGGAGAGCTAAGGTACTGGTGACCCCTGTTTCGATCCAGGGGGTCAGTGTGGATATGGTGGAGGATTACAAATACCTGGGGATACGAATTGACAATAAACTGGACTGGTCAAAGAACACTGAGGCTGTCTACAAGAAGGGTCAGAGCCTTCTGTACTTCCTGAGGAGACTGAGGTCCTTTAACATCTGCCGGACGATGCTGAGGATGTTCTACGAGTCTGTGGTGGCCAGTGCTATCATATTTGCTGTTGTGTGCTGGGGCAGCAGGCTGAGGGTAGCAGACACCAACAGAATCAACAAACTCATTCCTAAGGCCAGTGATGTTGTGGGGATGGAACTGGACTCTCTCTCACAGTGGTGTCTGAAAAGAGGATGCTGTCTAAGTTGCATGCCATCTTGGTCAATGTCTCCCATTCACTACATAATGTACTGGGTGGGCACAGGAGTACATTCAACCAGAGACTCATTCCTCCAAGGTGCAGCACAGAGCGTCATAGGAAGTCATTCCTGCCTGTGGCCATCAAACTTTACAACTCCTCCCTTGGAGGGTCAGACACCCTGAGCCGATAGGCTGGTCCTGGACTTATTTCATAATTTACTGGCATAATTTACATATTACTATTTAACTATTTATGGTTCTATTACTATTTATTATTTATGGTGCAACTGTAACGAAAACCAATTTCCCCTTGGGATCAATAAAGTATGACTATGACTATGACTTAGAGTAGATGTAAACAAATTCCAGGGAGGATGACAGCAGTCTTTCTGATTTTCAGCTCAAGAAATTTCAACCTTTTTATGTCAGACAATTTGAGAACGTGACCCCAGTGCCTCCATTGGTCCAATAGGAAGAAGCAACATCTTCAAAGTTCAAAGTACAGATATGTCACATATGCAACTTTGAGATTCATTTCCTTCTGGGCATACTCAGTAAATTTATAGAATGGTGACTATAGCAGGATCAATGAAAGATCAACCAGAGTGCAAAAGACAACAAACTGTGCAAATGCAAATATAAATAAATAGCAATAAATAAGGAGAATATGAGATGAAGAGATAGAGTCTTTGAAAGTGTGGTTATTAGTTGTGGGAACATTTAAATGATGTGGCAAGTGAAGTTGAGTGTAGTTATCCCCTTTTGTTCAAGAGCCTGATGGCTGAGGGGTAGTAACTGTTCCTGAGCCTGCTGGTGTGAGTCCTAAGGCTCTTGTACCTTCTACCTGATGGCAACAGTGAGAAGAGACCATATCCTGGGTGCTGGGGGTCCGTGATGATGGAAGCTGCTTTCCTACAATAGCATTTCATGTAGATGTGCTCAATGGTTGGGAGGGCTTTACCCATGATGTACTGTGCTGAATCCACTTCCTTTTGTAGAATTTTCCTTTGATATGCATTGGTGTTTCCACACCAGGCTGTGATGCAGCCAGTTAATATACTCTCCACTACATAGCTATAGAAGTTTGTCAAAGTTTTAGATGTCATACCAAATCTCCACAAACTCCAGGGGAAGTAGAGGTGCTGCCGTGCTTTCTTTGCAATTGTACTTGCGTACTGGGCCCAGGACAGGACTTCTGAAATAGTAACACCTAGGAATTTGAAGTTGCTAACCCTCTCTACTTCTGATCCTCCAATGAGGACTAGCTCAAGGGACGTCTGGTTTTCCTCTCCAGAAGACGATAATCAGTTCCTTGATCTTGCTGACATAGAAACATAGAAGGCCAACAGCACAATACAGGCCCTTCAGCCCACAATGCTGTACCGAACATGTACTTACTTTAGAAATTACCTAGGGTTACCCATAGCTCTCTATTTTTCTAAGCTCCATGTACCTATCCAGACGTCTCTTAAAAGACCCTATTGTATCCACCTCCACCACCATCACCGGCAACCCATTCCACACACTCACTACTCTCTGCGTAAAAAAACTTTACCCCTGACACCTCCTCTGTACCTACTTCCAAGCACCTTAAACCTGTGCCCTCTCCTGTTTGCCATTTCAGCCCTGGGAAAAAGCCTCTGACTATCCACACGATCAACACCTCTCATCATCTTATACACCTCTATCAGGTCACCTCTCATCCTCCGTCGCTCCCAGGAGAAAAGGCTGAGTTCACCCAACCTGTTCTGATAAGGCATGCTCCCCAATCCAGGCAACAAGTGACATTGAGTGAGAGGTTGTTGTTATGACACCACTCAGCAAGATCATCATCTCCTTCCTGTGTGCTGATTTATCTCCACCTTCGGTTTGGCCCACAACATTGCTATTTATTTATGTCTGCATTTGCAGTTTCTTCACAGTTCATAGTTCCTGATGTTTACTGTTTA
Source organism: Mobula birostris (assembly GCF_030028105.1). Taxonomy (NCBI): domain Eukaryota; kingdom Metazoa; phylum Chordata; class Chondrichthyes; order Myliobatiformes; family Myliobatidae; genus Mobula; species Mobula birostris. Next base: position 189,558,108 of record NC_092375.1, read on the forward strand.
CAGTTACTGTTCTGTAGATTTGCTAAGTATGCCTGCAGGAAAAAAAATCTCAGGGTTGTATGTGGTGATATGTATGTATTCTGATCATAAATTTTACTTTGAACAAAAATGCATCATCAGCAACCTTGAATATGGCTTTGGAGCTGTGCATAACCACACAGTCAAAAGTGTAAAACGAGTGGAGCAGGGGGCTATACACACAGCCTCCTGGTGTACCTGCATCGATGGAGATCATGGAGGAGATGTTGCTGCCAATCTGAACTGACTGGGGTCTGCAGGTGAGGAAATCCAGGATCCAGCTGCACAAGGAGGTATTGAAGCCAAAGTCTTATTGATTACTTTTGAGGGGAATGATGGTATTGGATACTGAATTGTAGTCAATAATGATAATTCTGATGAATGCATATTTGCTATCCAGATATTCCAGGGTTGAGCGAGGAATCAATGGGATGTTATCTGCTGTAGACCATTATTCTAATAAGCCAACTGGAGAGGATACAAGTCACCTCTCAGGCAGGATCTGATATGTTTCATCACCAATCTCTTAGAAATATTGTTGCTGGGATTAAAAGTGAAAGCTGATCCAATGCTTCCAAATAAAATGTATTGTTTTCTTACAAGTAGCAGTGTCAACTCCATTGCTAATCTTCCTGCTGGTTGTACCTAGTGGAAAGTTCACTTTACAAATTCCTTCCTGTCCTTACCCTACTTTTTGCTTCTTGTCTTTAGTGGATGAACAATATCCAGCCAAGGCCAGGTGCATTTCACCTCTACAGACAGGAGATAATCTTGTTCCACAGGGACAGAAACATTTTTAATGAGCCACTGTAATTCAGCCTTGGGATTTGATGAGCTTGTGGTAAGAGTTAAACATGGGTTTATTGCAGGGGTTCACAACTTTTTTTTAATGCCATGGACACCTACAATTAACCGAGGGGTCTGTGGATTTCAGGTTGGGACCATGGTTTAGCGTAATGTGTAAAATGGGTGGTTGATGGCTTGGTGGACTGAAGAGTGTGCTGCGTGTCTCTGTGATTTAATGAAGCCGTTAAATGGAGCTGTGGATACTCGATGTAGACAGAAGAGGACTTTTGAAGGAAAAATAGGAAATCTCCAGAGTTTTGGAAGGATTGAAACTTACCCAGTCAATGCAGTTGCTGCAGTTTCACTTTCCTCTCAAGTATAATTTGGTCCAACATCACCAGGCAACAACCCTTTCAGGACTTAGCTGATAATAACAGTCAGTGGTATACGTGGCCGGCAGAGATAGAACAGACACTTTGTATTCAGGTAAGAAACAAAATTCCATTGATTCTTGGGTTCTCACTGTGGCCGTATGAGTCTTCAAGCTCCTGAGCCTTCTCCCGGAGGGAAGAGGGACAAAAAGTATGCTGGCTGGGTGGATCGTGTCCTTGATTATCCTGGCAGCACTGCTCCAACAGCGTGTGGTGTGAAGTGAGTCCAAGGATGGAAGATTGGTTTGTGTGATGTGCTGGGCTGTGTTCACAATCTTCTGCAGCTTCTTCCGGTCTTGGACAGGACAACTTCCATGCCAGGTTCTGATGCACCCGAGAAGAATGCTTTCTACGGTGTATCTATAAAAATTAGTGAGGGTTTTAGGGGATAGGCCAAATTTATTTATTTTTCTCAGGAAGTAAAGGCACTGGTGGGCCTTCTTGGCAGTGGACTGTGCTTGGTTGGACCAAGTCAGGTCATTTGTGATATTGACCCCGAGGAACTTAAAGCTCTTGACCTGTTCCACCTGCACACCACCGATGTAGAAAGGGGTCGTGCGGTCCGCTACTCCTTCTGAAGTCAACAACCAATTCCTTCATCTTGCTGACGTTGAGGGATAGGTATGTATGACAGAAATGTCAGAACCCCGAAGCTACCCTCCCCCCATCCATCGTACAAGCAGCAGCAGAAGCATTGACCCTCACCCCCCCACGTGCCAGCAGCAGCAAACGCCCCATCCCCCCATCCCCCCCACCCCCTCCCCATGCAAGCAATAGCAAAAGCAAAAATATCTCTCAAGGAAAATAAACTTCCATTAATAATTTGTGACAAGTGAATGTTTCAGCTTTGCAGGTGGAATCTGTGCAACTGAGCACAGAAAGGAAAAGATATTTTTTAGATATTTGATATTTTTTATGCACATAAAAATATCAAAATGTTCGTCCCTCATATTAAACAATTCTTGTTGTTTGTGATTTTTGAACAATTATGCAGTAATCATACTGTTTTAATCTATCTCCCGAGATCAATTTTCTACATAAGTTTATGATCCCATTGGCACTAAGCATTTAATGGTAAGATCATGACATTTACTGCTGCAGATCTGAAGTTATTAAACAACCATAACATGGGCATCACCGGGTCCATAGAGTTTATAGTGATTGACAAGTCCAGTCAATCAAGATCACTGCCTGAGGAATAGTTCTTTAAATAGGGAGAAGACAATTATTTTAGACCTGGAACTTCCTTTCCTCATGGTAGAGAGGTATTTTTTTTCTCAAGGGGAATTGCCTCCTAAGGCATTTACGGAGCTGCTTATACAAATTCTATGTGGCTCACAGATCAACTGGAAGTTTTATAAATACCTATATGTATTTAGTAATTTTTTATTTGGCTTAACAACAATGTCACTTTTATCATTTTATTATTTTACTGTGGGTTGCACGGTAGTATAGTCATTTGCTCAATGCTTTACAGTACATAAGAGATACATAAGGTCGGCACAGACTAGCAGGGCCGAGATGGCCTGTTTCCGTGCTATAATTGTTATATGGTTATATGGTTATAAGAACATAAGAAATAGGAGCAGGAGTTGGCCATCTGGCCCATCGAACTTGCTCCGCTATTCAATAAGATCATGGCTGATCTGGCCATGGACTCATCTCCACCTACCTGCCTTTACCCCGTAACCCTTAATTCCCCTGCTATGCAAAAATCTATCCGATCTTGTCTTAAATATATTTACTGTGGTAGCCTCCACTGCTTCATTGGGCAGAGAATTCCACAGATTCACCACTCTCTGGGAAAAGCAGTTCCTCTTCATCTCCGTCCTACATCTACTCCCCTGAATCTTGAGGGTATGCCCCCTAGTTCTAGTCTCACCCACCAGTCGTAGCAACTTTTCTGCCTCTAACTTATCTATCCCTTTCATAATTTTATATGTTTCTATAAGATCTCCTCTCATCCTTCTGAATTCCAGTGAATGAAGTCCCAGTATCAACGACTGGGGTTCAATTCCTGCCACTGTCCAAAAGGAAGTTTTTATATTTTCCCCCGTGACTGTGTGAGTTTCCTCTGGATGCTCAGGTTTCCTCCCACATTCCAAAACTGTACCAGTGGGTAGGTTATGGGGTCATTGTAAATTGTCCTGTGATTAAGTCAGGGTTAAATTGGGGGTTGTTGGGTGGCACAGCTTGAAGGGTTGGAAGGGCCTATTCTGTCCTATACCTCAATAAACAAAAGAATACATTAAAGAAAATTACCTCCTACAATACACAGTTGGCAAAAAATTGGTATATCTGCCATTTTAATTTATATTAATTAAAACTGCAAAAATAAAAACAAGGGCAAAAGAAATTAGGCTTAAAATTGGATCCTATGTTTTGTATTTTTGGCTTTGTATGTATTATTTTTGGAACCAAGATGTTGGTTGTTGGTTGTTGTTAGTGGAAGTAGTGGTACCTGTACTACACTGAGGATGTTAAAATGTGCACAGCTAATGTAAAGCGCAGGTCTGCAGAACAGGGGAATTGTATGCCAATCAATATATATTGCCAATGTTGTGCTAGTGCTGACATTTCAGAAGATGATGCTTCTATTCGCAAACTCTCTGAAGCACAATACATGTGCATCAGTTCTGTATCAGTGCTGTTTAAAAGTAGTAACTACATCCTATTTAGTTGCTGAATAATCTCGACTAGATATTTCTGTATTTTTGCAAATTTCTAGTGCTTTCTAGAGTTCATTAATATCATAATCAACAGGGATTATTTGTCAGGTGCTGATGGGTTCTAATCTGATTTTCATTTGGCTTCAAGGCTTAAAAACACACCAGTTACAACCAAGGGTGTGCGCATTAGCAAGTAATCTTCATGGACTTGCAGCATATCTGGGAGAACAGGCAATAAATGAATAAGGAAAACTTTATGTTTTTAAATATTTGTTGGATTCTTGAGATACAGCATGGAACAGGCCCTTTGGGCCCTTCGAGCTGTCCCGTCCAGCAGTTCCCCAATTTAATCCTAGCCTAATCACTGAACGATCTACAATCACCAATTAACCTACCAACCAGTACATCTTTGGACTGTGGGAGGAAACTGGGGCACCTGGAGGAAACCCACCCCGTCACGGGGAAAACGTACAAACTCTTTACAGGCAGCAGTGGGAATTGAACCCAGGTTGGTGTTACTGTCAAGCATTGTGCACGGTAACATAGTGCAGGCGACCCGGGTTCAATTCCCACCCTTATCTGGAAAGGGTTTGTACTTCCTCCCCGTGACTGCGTGGGTTTTCTATGGGTGCTCTGCTTTCCACCCACAGTCCACAGATCTTCCATTTGGGAGATTAATTGATCACTGTAGATCATCCCGTGATTAGGCTTGGAGTAAATCGGGGCATGGCTGGGTTGTGTGGCTTGAAGGGCCGGAAGGGCCTGTTCCGTGTTGTATCTCAATAAATAAGTCAATATATTAAGGAAAAGGACAAGAAGGGCTATCTGCAGTTTGCCTTTTTTCACCAGGATGTCCACAAAGCAACCTTTTCTCTGTGTGAGTCACAATGAGGAATGGAGTCTGAGATACCTGTGCTTCTTCTGGATGCCCTCACTGAAATCGCTTCCTATTCCCAATGACAACCACAGCAACACAGCAAAGCACTGGCAATGTTTGATCACGAGCATTAACACTTATTGCCGGCCAGTGGTGGACCAGCATCAGCACTGGACTTCAAGGCGAGTGGCCCTGAATTCAAATCCGGCTGGCTCCTTGCATGCTTTCCATCTGCACTGGGTTGAGCATTGAATTAGCAACTTGCTGTCATTAGAAACAGAAAAATGCTAAGGAAATGGCAAAAATGCTACCCAGCTACGCAGGTTGACTCTGTGGTTAAGAAGGCACACAGTGCATTGGCCTTCATCAGTTGTGGGATTGAGTTTGAGCCAAGCGGTAATGTTGCAGCTATATAGGACCCTGGTCAGACCCCACTTGGAGTACTGTGCTCAGTTTTGATCACCTCACTACAGGAAGGACGTGTAAACCATAGAAAGGGTGTAGAGGAGATTTACAAGGATGTTGCCTAGATTCGGGAGCATGCCTTATGAGAATAGGTTAAGTGAACTCGGCCTTTTCTCCTTGGAGCGACGAAGGATGACAGAGATGTACGAGATGATGAGAGGCATTGATTGTGTGGATAGTCGAGGCTTTTTCCCAGGGCTGAAATGGCTAGTACGAGAGGGCATAGTTTTAAGGTGCTTGGAAGTAGGTACAGAGGAGATGTCAGGGGTAAGTTTTTTATGCAGAGTGAAGACTGCGTGGAATGGGCTGCTGGCGGAAATGATAGGGTCTTTTAAGAGACTCCTGGATGGCTACATGGAGCTTAGAAAAATAGAGGGCTATGGGTAACCCTAGGTAGTTCTAAGGTAGGGACATGTTCGGCACAGCTTTGTGGGCCGAATGGCCTGTATTGTGCTGTATTTTCTGTGTTTCTATGTTTCTGTGTTTCAATGTGTGAAAAGGAACAACAACTAACATTTATACTCAGAGCTGCAGGCTAATTTCCAGTGACTAATGGCGTTCTGTGGGAGTTTGTGTTGGGACTGCTTCTTTTTACATTAATGCGTGAATGAGTTGGATGACGGAATTGATGGCCTTGTGCCCAAATTTGTGTACAATATGAAGGCAGGTGGAGGGGCAAGTAGTGTTGAGGAAGCAAGGAGTCTGCAGAAGAACTTAGACAGATTAGGAAACTGGGCAAAGACATGGCAGATGGAATTCAGAAGTGCAGGAAAGTGTATAAAGGTCAAGTCACTGAGTATATTTAAAGCAGAGGTTGAAAGGTTCTTGATTAGTCAGAGCATGAAAGGTTACAGAAGGAAGGCAGGAGAATGGGTTGAGAGGGATAGTAAATTAGATATGATGGAATGGTGGAACAGACTCGATGGGCCGAGTAGCCTAATTCTGCTCCTATGCCTTATGGTCTTATCTCGTATGCACTATGCTTCTATTGCAAACACATACCAATGTTTATTTAAAATTCCAATTACTGGCCGTCCATGGGTTATGAATGCTGAAATTATGGACCCCCTTATATATGAATGACCATTTGGAGACCACAGGGATGGATGGTGATGGATTTGCCGGCTGCTGTGGGGCGACGGGCATCTTCTGCCAGGTGAGAATGGAGCATTTCCGCATAACTCCCCCCTCCCCCCACCCTGCCATCCTGCCACCCCGCCACCCCTGGGCTGCAACAATTGGGAGCGCTGAGCAGATTGACTGAGTCACTGAGTGGTTATTCCCAATTCCCTCTCCCATTACAGCTGTTCAGTGATCCTCTCCCCCACACTGCTTTTGTTCACTTATGACTGACAAAAACATTGTGTTGCAAACAGTTCTCAGGAACAGAACTTGGGGACTCTGTGTACAACAAAATTATCTTGTACAATCTCTGACATCAGTAACATATCTGCTGCAATTTATAAGATGATATCATGATTAATTTGCTACATTTGTAAAAGCATGATTATGTTAATGAACAAAAATAATTTAATTTCTCTAGATAATGCAACTTGAAGATTAAAATATAAAATAAAACGAGTTATTTCACTCTTGTGGCTAAATGTATTGCAAAAATTCATTTTTTTCTATCTAAATGAAATCATGACATTATTTGTACTGTAATGAGAAAATTCCTTTATAAATGCATCTGTTATGATTGGAAATCTATATACATCTTCCTATTAAAATATATTTCTGATTACTTTGCTCCATTTTCTAGTCTAATGGAATACAGAGTGCACTCACAAAATAACAATGGGATGGCAAAACTGAAGGAAGTTACCATAGCTTCTGTGGTGAGATGATGTTGACAGATCCTATAAGTTTGGCGTATCAAACATATGTCTATGTGGTTGAATTGACCCAAGTAATTTGTTCAGACTGAAAGAAAGTACATGTCAGGCTCACTGTTCCTTCAAAGCTGTGCGGGTGTGTGTCCTTGCAGTAACTGAAATGCTCCCACGCACGTAGTGCAGCTGGAATTTGCTTTTATATAATGTGCCACACAGTTTATAGGCAGTTATGGTAAACCATATATATATGTTGTAACTCGGTTACCTGTCTGGACACACCCCTCTGCTGACTGTCCCTGTGGCTCCTCCCACAGAGTCCTGTATAAAGGTGTTCGCCTTGCCCCTCCCCCTGTGGAGGTCGTATTGTACAGCGAATAAAAGCCTTTCAGTATTTTACAAAATCTCAGTCTTTTGGAGTAACTGAAGGTGCTTCAATTTTATTCGCTGTACATTTTAAAACATGGAACAGTCCCTGAGACCAGACAAATTAGACCTCGATCCGCAAATGCCTGACGCTGGAAACGCTTTCGAACTCTGGCTGGCCTGCTTCAAAGCGTATCTAGAGGAGATTAAAGCGACCGACCCCGTAGCGAAGCGCAGAGTTCTACTCTCCAGGGTCAGTCCACGGGTCTATTCGCTGATCAGAGAGCAGCCGAACTACAATGGCGCGATGAACGCACTCAAAAGACAATACCTGAGGCCGATAAACAGCGTCTATGCTCGGCACCGTTTAGCGACACGGCAACGACGGTCCGGGGAATCGAGTGCTGAGTTCGTCCAGGCCCTACAGACAGTCGTGCGAGCCTGCAATTGCCAGGAGCTGACAGCGGCGCAGCATGCAGAACTCCTAGTGAGAGACGCCTTCGTCACGGGGACCAGGTCAGTGTACGTGCGCCAGCGGCTGCTGGAAAAAGCCAATCTTACCCTAAGTTCGGCAATGGAGCTGGCTGATACATTGGAGGCCGCTCTGCATAACTCCGAGGCTCTCCAGGCACGCAATCCCCCGATGGCCTTGTGGGTGCCGCAGACCCCGCAACCCGCCGGCGAATCCACCTCGGCTATAGCCAGTCGTGAGTCCGCGAAGTGCTACTTCTGCAGACTGGAGAAGCACCCCCGGAAACGCTGCCCGGCCCGACAAGCTACCTGCTCCAGCTGCGGAGAGAAGGGCCACTTCGCCAAGGTCTGTAAGTCAAAACCGCGAGCGGGATCGAGCAGCGCCGCGTGCGAGACGTGGGGGTCGCCATCCTCCCTGCACACTGCCACCACGTGCGAGACATGGGGGCCGCCATCTTCCCTGCACACTGCCACCACGTGCGAGACATGGGGGCCGCCATCTTCCCTGCACACCGCCACCACGTGCGAGACATGGGGGCGGCCATCTTGGTCAGCGCCACCTCCCACCGCCTACGACCAACGGGTGCTCACGGGCCACCCCACCGCACCGGACCAAGACAGCGACCCCACCCTGGCTTCCATGACCCTCGACCAAAGCGCTCCCCACCAGCTCGCAAGGTCAATGATGGACATCCTGGTGGAGGGGCACAGGACAAGCTGCCTGTTTGACACAGGCAGCACGGAGAGTTTTATTCACCCGGACACGGTGCAGCATTGTGGCCTCATGATACGGCCGGTAAGTCAAAGGGTCACCATGGCCTCCGGGTCGCATACAACAGACATCCGGGGGGGTTGTGTAGCGACGCTAGTGGTGCAGGGCACAGAATATCGGGACTTTAAGTTACTGGTCTTGCCTCAACTGTGTGCTCCTGTGCTGTTGGGCTTGGACTTCCAGAGCCACCTGAAAAGCGTGACAATGAAGTATGATGGGCCCCTCCCACCAATTACTGTCATAAATCCCCTGTTTTGTAGAGATATGTCACATACCCCGCTACTGACCACACACACACACCGACCCGTGCATCCCACCCAACATCATGCCAACTGCCACACTACCGACACCACTTGCGGCCTCTCCACCCTCAGGATCCCTCCCCCACCGCTGTTTGCCAACCTGACCCCCGACTGTAAACCTGTGGCAACTAAAAGCAGGAGGTACAGCGCGGGGGACAGAGCTTTCATTAAGTCGGAGGTGCAGCGGCTGCTCAGGGAGGGGGTCATTGAGGCAAGCACAAGTCCTTGGAGGGCGCAGGTGGTGGTTGTTCAGAACGGGGAGAAGAATAGGATGGTCGTGGACTATAGCCAGACCACCAATAGGTTCACGCAGCTCGACGCGTACCCTCTACCCCGCATCGCGGATATGGTCAATCAGATAGCACAGTACAAGGTGTACTCGACCATAGACCTAAAATCCGCTTACCATCAGCTCCCCATCCGCCGGGAGGACCGCCCTTACACTGCCTTCGAGGCGGACGGCAGGCCTTATCAATCCTGTGCGTCCCCTTTGGTGTCACGAATGGTGTATCTGTCTTCCAGAGGGCAATGGACCAGTGCCAACTGAAGGCCACGTTCCCATATCTGGATAACATCACCATCTGCGGTCATGACCAGCAGGATCACGACAACAACCTCCAAAAATTTCTCCAAGCAGCCAAATCTTTCAACCTCACCTATAACAAGGACAAGTGTGTATTTGGGACCACCCGACTTGCTTTCCTTGGGTGTGTTGTGGAGAATGGAGTCATTGGCCCTGACCCCGACCGTATGCGCCCCCTGTTGGAACTCCCTCTTCCCAATACCCTCAGAGCCCTCAAAAGGTGCCTGGGCTTCTTTTCATATTACGCCCAATGGGTCTCTAACTACACAGACAAGGCCCGCCCCCTGGTCAAGTCCACCACATTCCCCCTCTCTGCTGAGGCCCACATGGCCTTCAACCACATAAAAGGGGACATTGCCAAAGCAGCAATGCATGCGGTGGATGAGGCCATTCCCTTCCAAGTAGAGAGTGACGCCTCCGACTTTGCGCTGGCTGCTACCCTCAACCAGGCAGGAAGACCAGTGGCGTTCTTCTCCTGTACCCTTCAAGGCCCTGAAATTCGGCACTCTGCGGTAGAGAAAGAGGCCCAGGCCATAGTGGAAGCTATAAGGCACTGGAGGCACTATCTTGCCGGCAAAAGGTTCACCCTGCTAACTGACCAGCGCTCAGTCGCATTCATGTTTAATAATCAGCAACGGAGCAAAATCAAAAATGATAAAATTCTGAGGTGGAGAATCGAACTCTCCACCTACAACTATGACATCATGTACAGGCCTGGGAAGCTCAACGAGCCCTCCAATGCCCTATCCCGGGGAACGTGCACCAGCGAGCAGATTGACCGACTATACACCCTACATGTAGACCTTTGCCACCCGGGAGTCACCCGGCTTTTCCACTTCGTGAAAGCCCTGAACCTGCCTTACTCCCTTGAGGAGATCAGGATGATGACCAGGGACTGCCAAGTCTGCGCAGAGTGCAAACCGCACTTCTACCGACCCGAAAAGGCACCACTCATCAAGGCCACCCGCCCCTTTGAGCGACTGAGTGTTGACTTTAAGGGCCCCCTTCCCTCCTCCATCGACCGCAATGTGTACTTTCTTAATGTAATTGACGAGTACTCGTGGTTCCCCTTCGCCATCCCCTGCCCCAACACCACTACCACATCAGTTATAAAAGCCCTGCGCAAGCTCTTCACTCTGTTCGGATACCCATGCTATATCCACAGTGACAGAGGGTCCTCGTTTATGAGTGACGAGCTGCGCCAATACCTGCTGGCTAGGGGAATTGCAACCAGTAGGACCACGAGCTATAATCCCCGGGGGAATGGACAGGTGGAGAAGGGGAATGGACAGGTCAGGTCAAAGGGACTGCCGGTCTCCCGCTGGCAGGAGGTCCTTCCCGAGGCACTCCACTCCATCCGCTCCCTGTTATGCACGGCCACCAATGCCACCCCTCATGAGCGGCTCTTTTCTTTTCCCAGAAAATCGACCACTGGAACCACCCTACCATCTTGGCTGATGTCCCCAGGGCCAGTGCTGCTCGGGAAACATGCGAGGAGCAATAAATACTCCCCGATAGTCGAGAGGGTTCACTTACTTCATGCGAACCCCCAGTATGCCTACTTGGTTTTACCTGATGGGCGGGAGGACCCGGTCTCCATCCACGACCTGGCGCCCGCAGGAGCTCCGGGCCCCTACCCTGAACACTCCGTGGTGACTATTGACCCTGTACCCACCAATGTATGTACCTACAAGACACCGTGCACCCCAAACCCTATACAGACACCACACGACACTCCCATACTGGGCGCGACGCACACGCACACGCACGAGGGATTACCGACGCCTAACGTGCTGGCACCTGAAGTCAGGCTGGAGCCAGCACAACCGCCATCGCCGGTGCTACGTAGGTCACAGCGACGGACTCGACCGCCTGATAGACTTAACCTGTAAATATACTTCTTGTAAATATTGTCAGTCACTTCACCCCGTGGGACTCTTTTTAAAAAAAGGAGGGGTGAATGTGGTAAACCATGTATATATGTTGTAACTCGGTTACCTGTCTGGACACACCCCTCTGCTGACTGCCCCTGTGGCTCCTCCCACAGAGTCCTGTATAAAGGTGTTCGCCTTGCCCCTCCCCCTCAGTCCGGGGGCAGACACTCACTGTGGAGGTCGTATTGTACAGCGAATAAAAGCCTTTCAGTATTTTACCAAACCTCAGTCTTTTGGAGTAATTGAAGGTGCTTCAGCAGTGTAGAACAAAAAGTCCTGCTCAGGGCAATGTTTGGTCCGCTCAGCTGTGTATATAAAAAAAAAAGAACATTAAGTGCATCTTTGGTCAGGCTGCACTTAAAGTTCTGGTCCTTGGCAACATGTAGTTCTAAAAGAGCAGGCTGGAAAGAGCAAGATCTCACTTAACCAGTATATCAAGAATAAGTTTCACCTTTCCCACAAATGCTTTTGAGGCATTATTGCCAATATTGGAATTGAATCAAGGTTCAGATTTATATAACGCTGGTGCTTATGATTGAAGAACAATTGACAATTGTTCGGCTGCTTTATGCATTGTTCAAAGTTCAAAGGTTCATTACTAGCTAAGTATGTATGCAATGTACAAATCTGAGATTCTTCTCCAGGTGGCCACGAAACAAAGAGAAACAGCAACTCCACCCTGCCCCCCCCCCACACACACAAAATGACAACACAATATTAACCCCTTAGATTCCGTTCCCTACACAAAAACGAAAAACAAGAACATTGGCCTCCAATCCCTCTTCTCACCACACTAGACACAATAAGGACGTCAACCCCCAAATACCCCTCTCCTGTACAAAAAACCTAACAAAGGCGCAACAAGAACATTAGCCCCCAAAACCCCCTCTCCCTGCACAAAAAAATGGGAAAGAACGGGCAACAACCAGAATATAAAAACCATAAGACTGAAAACGTCCATAGGCCACAGTCCAAATTCATAAACACAGAACCTAGGTAACATTGGCTGAGCAGCAGTGAACCATCTGATTGGCCCATCAGAGTTCTCCTTGGGAACTGGTTGACTTGATCAGCATTTCTGATCTGGCTATTGTTCACGATTGCACTTAATAAAAAAAAAAATTATGGAAAGTGAGAGGCCCATCCTCTGGGTACAGTGAAAGGCCACGTAGGCTCCTCTGGCAGCAGAGGGAACGAAAGGCAGGTAGCCAGTGCTGAACTCTCGCTCGTCTTCCACGTTGGCCTCGATGTTTCAATCTTCCTCATTGCTTTAATCAGTGAATAATGGAAGCTCATTGGCTCGCATCCGGAAGTTTCTTAAATAGATTATTAAACTGATCTGTAGGTATGTTAATGGTTTCATAAATCATTAATATACTAGATGACTATATATGGGCGCCATGGTACATAGCGGTTAGTGCGACACTATTACAGCTCGGTGCGTTCCGAATTTTGGTGTTCAGTTCTGGTGCCACCTGTCAGGAGTCTGTGCATACTTCACATGGAACATGTGTGTTCTTCCCAGGCGCTCCCGTTTCCTCCCACAGTCCAAAGACCCATTGGGTAGGTTAATTACTCATTGTAAATTGTCCAGTGATTGGGTTAGGGTTGGTTGGGTTTGTTGGTGGTTGCTAGGGCGGTGGGCCCAAAGGACCATAAGGACCTACACCGTACTGCATCGCTGAGTAAATAAATATTTTGCAAGAAGCTTGCTCACTTTCAATTCAGATCATTGTATGTTTCCAAATGTAGACTTAAACCAATTCCAGGACAGCACAGACTTTTTGAAATGGATCTGCCTATCACATCAATCCATTTTTAATGTCAAAGATGGAAAGATTTACAAGGCTGATCTCACAGAGCTCATGATCTTTAAGGGCAGATCTCAAACAATCCCCACATATACAAAGTGCAAGCACAACAACCCTTCTTATCTCTGAGTTCAAAGCAGATTGAAATCCTCCTGCTCTGATTCGAGAAGCTCACCCACTGGTCAACACCTGGCAGTATTTGGTCATATCACCAAGAAAATATCACTTATCGTATTTATGCAGCACTGACGTAAATCTGTTGTGTCTTCTTCATTTCCAACAATTCTGTATTAAATTGTTTGAACATATGTCCTCATCAAAATTGAAAACATTGAAGGAATTATGGAGCCAAAAGTGGACAACAAACCGATATATCAGTGTTTTATTTTTGTTGCAAATTCAATATCAGACTAAATATTCTGCTATTTAACCTTCTGATAGTCCATTCGCAGGGTCGGAGCTTGTGTTGAAAATTTAATTTAAGAACTCAAACATTAGAAAAAGAGCTTTTTTCCACAATGCCTTGTGGACAATCCATGCTTGATCTTTTAAAAGCATAAAATACAACATTGCTTGAAAATTACTGATTCATGTCTTAAAATGGAAAGCAGTTTTTCAAACTTTAATAACTATGAGTTAAACAAGGCTGAATGGTGCAGTGATATACTTGATATCGTTCTTTCCATAAATTAAATACCTCATATGAAATATGAATGGGTTCACATATGATAAAAATACTTGCATGTTGTGGCTAAAGATAAGTTGCCTTGATTTTTACTTATGGTAGGAGTATATAAAGTATATGATGTTTTATCAAAATTGTGTTAGGCTTCAAATCAAAAGGAAACAGCTCCTCTGGTAGATCAAGGCTGAGGTCCAGCAAAAAAAATGATTGAAAAGAGATGGTGGGTGGAAGGAGTTCTGGAGGCCCAACTACTTTCCAATAGACAAGATATGAATTGATTTTCTGTGTTGTAAAGGGTGTCTGCTATCCAAATAAGCCAAAGCCCTATCAAGCGTTACCTCTTTTTTTTACAGTTGAGTGGGCCAACTATTGCTGTGAGCCAGAAATTTGTACATGGCCTGAAAACAGCTTAGCACTTTAAACATTTTTTTAGTAATATGCATACTATGAATATTTAGAATGAAAATGAAAAAAAACACATAATATTGATTTTATTTGTTAATTGAGGGGTATAATGAAATGCAGTACAACAAAGAAAATCTTTCCTGTTTTGTAAACTTCTTCCAGCCGCACCCAATTCCAGCTGTGCAGCAACAAAGGCTATGTGCACAGGAGCATTTCGGCTATTGCGTGGTCATGCAGCCAAACAGCTTACAGGGAACAGTGACTCCATACTACTAACTAATGGAGCTGAAACGATCAGGGACAGGAAGGCAGTCAATGATTGCTTCAAGAAACACTTTGAAGGCCTCCTCAACCACAACTTTGTCCTTGATTTGGACATCTGTTATTTTGGCCTACACTTGCTGCTGGTTCCATTAAAACCAAAGTTTGAAGATACCGTATCATATCTCAACTGAAAAATAAGAAAGCCTTGGCGTCAGTCAGATTTGTACAAAGAGTAGTGGATATGGCCCAGTCCATCGCAGGTAAAGCCCTCCTCTCTATTGAGCACATCTACACAAAACACTGTCGCAGGAAAACAGCATCCATCATCAGCGACTCCCGCCACCCAGGTCATGCTCTTGTTTCACTGCTGCCGTCAGGAAGGAAATACAGGAGCCTCCGGACTCACACCACCAGGTCTAGGATCAGTTATTACCCCTTAACCATCAGGTTCTTGGACCAAAGGGGATAACCACTCAGCTTCACTTGCCCCATCATTGAAATGTTTCCACAACCTATGGACTCACTTTCAAGGACTCTTCATCTCATGTTCTCTATATTTATTGCTTATTTATTGCATACACCCGCAAGAAGGTGAATCTCAGGGTTGTATATGGTAACATATATATACCTTGATAATAAATTTACTTTGAACTTTGAACTAAAAAATAAGAAAGCTTCATGATCTGACAGATTCCTGCTAACCTTCTGAAACTTGGTTGCTGAGTAGCTTCAGTCATGCATCTAGAGATCCATCAATCTCATGTCTACCTCTAAGAAGAGATGGATAAGTAAAGGACCGTAGAGATTCCATAATTGTGACCATCTTCAAGACATGGACAAGTCTGAATGAGGTATCTGCAGAAAGTAGGGGACTCCATGCTATCTGCAGTTGTGAAAGGCACTACCAGGATCATTTCAGCTGCTTCTTCCCAACGGTCAGAGTTACTCCTGAACTGTCGTCCTGATTCTGCACACCCAGAGGCACACAGGACGTTATTGTCATTGTTGGAAAACTCAACAAAAAGTACGGCAACAAGCAATACTGTCTTTGATTCACTTACAAAAGCATATGAAAAGGTAGGCCTTACACTCAACATGTAACACTACCAACCTGCCTCCTTTGGAAAATGGTGCCTCTCTCAATAAAGATTCAAGAAGGAAATTCTCCCATATCTCAGACGCTTCCTCTTGCTGAAGATGGATGTTAGTGATGAAACTCACCATCATCTTCCATGCTCCAACTGAGAAAAGCAGGACCTCAGATCTGAAGCATATTTCCTGGTCTACGTTGCTCCTTTTGTCCATTTTCCCTCCCCACTAACCTCCCTCCCGGCACTTACCCCTGCAAGCGGACTTAGTGCTACACTTGCCCATATATCTCCTCACTCATCTCCATTCAGGGCCCCAAACAGTACTTCCAGCTAAAGCAACACTTCATCTGTGAATCTCCTGGGGTTGTCTATTATATCCGTTGCTCCCAATGCGGCCTCCTCTATATTGGAAAAACTGATTGTAAATTGGAGGAACCACTTCCTCAAGCACCTCCATTCCATCCACAAAGTCCCATTCCCATTCCTATTCCAACATGGCCTTCTCTTGTGCCACGATGAGGCCTCCCTCAAGGTGGAGAAGCAACACCTTATATTCTGTCTGGGTAGCCTCCAACCTGATGGCATGAATATCAAATTCTTCTGTTCCCCACTCTGACCTTTTACTGCTTCTCACCTACCTATCACTTCCCCCTGGGTCCCCTCTTCCTTCCCTTTCTCCTGTGGTCCACTCTCCTCTCCTATTAGATTCCTTCTTCTCCAGCCTTTGAGCTTTCTTGCCCACCTGGCTTCACCTATCACTTTCCAGCTAGCCTCTTTCCCTCTCCGAACTTTTTTATTCTGACATCTTCCCTCTTCCTTTTCAGTACTGAAGAAGGGTCTCAGCCTGAAATGTCGACTGTTTATTCATTTCCATAGATGCTGTCTGACTGCTGGGTTCCTCCAGCATTTTGTGTGTCTCTGGAACTCCCATAAGCTCTGAGATATAGACTGCCTACAACAGGCACCTCATGCAACTGCCTCTCATGGCAATTGCCATTAATTTAAAATATCAAGTGACCTTATAATTAAATGTAACTCTTAGACACAAAAGAAGACCTTCAGTGAAGGGATTTATGGTTTGTACCTTATCAACGTTACCATTTTGACCAATATATATTCTCTGTGCTTTCTGTGCTTTCTTAGTAATTTATCCCAATGCCTTAATGTTTCTATGTTTCAGCATTGTGGGTTGGGTGTCTATTTTTCTCTGGGTAGTTGATCTTAGGTCCATGTTGATATAACACATGGAATTCTATGTTTAGCACACAGATCTTGCGCTTTCAGTGGTGTTCTGAAGTATGGCTGAAAATTCATCAATATAGACTACTGGAGCAAGACCCTATGAGGTCAAGTCCCTTTTAAAGGCTAGACCTGCGGCTCTTAGGTCCGGGGATACCAGTCGCTACACGAATCCAGGCGTGAACTCCGGAAAGCCATTAAGGGCGCCAAGAGGCAATATCGAGCCAAGTTGGAAGCCCAGGCTAACCAGAGGGAAGCCAGTAGACTATGGCAGGGTCTAAATGAGATCACTGGGCGCAACGAAAAGGCTGGGAATATCAATAACTGTGGCGCTTCTCTTCCTGATGAACTTAAAGTATTCTACTCAAGATTCGAACAGAAGAGGAGCATCCCACTCCCTCCGGATGAACCGAACCTGGTGCCATTGAGATTCATCGTCACCGAGGAGGATGTTAGAAGGGCCTTCCTGAAGATAAATCCAAAGAAGGCGACGGGCCCAGATGGCGTCCCAGGACGGGTTCTCCAGGCCTGTGCAAGCGAGCTAGCTGGAGTGTTTGCTGAAATCTTCTGCTGCTTCTTGCTTCAGTCTAAGATCCCCTCGTGTTTTAAGAAGGCAACGATAATCCCAGTGCCGAAGAAGAGCAAGGTGGCATGCCTGAATGACTATCAACCTGTGGCTCTGACATCAATTGTTATGAAGTGTTTCGAGAGATTGGTTATGGCACACATCAACCACAGCCTCGACGCTTTGCAATTTGCCTACCGGAGCAACAGGTCAATGGCAGATGCCATCTCTCTGGCCCTACATTCCTCCTTAGAACACCTGGAGAATAAAGACGCATACTTAAGGCTCCTTTTCATTGACTACAGCTCTGCCTTTAATACCATCATTCCAAGTAAACTGATTCTTACGCTCCGGAACCTGGGCTTTACCACTCAGATCTGCTGCTGGATCTTCAACTTCCTCACAGACAGGACCCAGGCTGTAAAAATAGGGGATAAGCTCTCCTCTACAATCACTCTGAGCACAGGTGCCCCACAATGCTGTGTACTCAGCCCCCTGCTGTACTCACTGTACACCCATGATTGTGTAGCCAAGTTTCCATCAAACTCAATATATAAGTTTGCTGATGACACAACAATTGTAGGCCGTATCTCGGGTAATGATGTGTTTGAGTACAGAGAGGAAATTAAGAACCTGGTGGCATGGTGCGAAGACAATAACCTATCCCTCAATGTCAGCAAGATGAAGGAATTGGTTGTTGACTTCAGAAGGAGTAGCAGACCGCACGACCCAATTTACATCAGTGGTGAGCAAGTGGAACAAGTCAAAAGCTTTAAGTTCCTCGGGGTCAATATCTCAAATGACCTGACTTGATCCAACCAAGCAGAGTTCACTGCCAAGAAGACCCACCAGCGCCTTTACTTCCTGAGAAAATGAAAGAAATTTGACCTATCCCCTAAAACACTCACTAATTTTTCTAGATGCACCGTAGAAAGCATTCTTCTAGGGTGTATCATGACCTGGTATGGAAGTTGTCCTGTCCAAGACTGAAAGAAGCTGCAGAAGATCGTGAACACGGAGCAGCACATCACACAAACCAATCTTCCGTCCTTGGACTCATATTACACCACACGCCGTCGGATCAGTGCTGCCAGGATAATCAAGGACATGACCCACCCAGCCAACACACTTTTCGTCCCTCTTCCCTCCGGGAGAAGGCTCAGGAGCTTGAAGACTCGTATGGCCAGATTGGGGAACAGCTTCTTTCCAACTGTGATAAGACTGCTGGACGGATCCTGACCCGGATCTGGGCCGTACCCTCCAAATATCCGGACCTGCCTCTCGGTTTTTTTGCACTACCTTACTTTCCATTTTTCTATTTTCTATTTCTGATTTATAATTTAAATTTTTAATATTTACTAATTTTACTATTTTTAATATTTAATATTTGTAATCCAGGGAGCGGGAAGTGCAGAATCAAATATCGCTGTGATGATTGTACGTTCTAGTATCAATTGTTTGGCAACAATAAAGTATAAAGTATAAGACTGCAAGCACGGGCATTTAATAGTTTCAGCAATGGAGGCGAGCGATGGACTGGTGTTCAGCTTGCTGCTCGGCAAGGTTTACTCAACTATGCATAGAGCTAAGGCTGTGGCCTGCAACTAACAGACTCCTGGATTGGCTGCAGTTGATGACTGGCTTCCTGCCTGTGAGCTCTCTCTCAGCCCTGATTGTAAATTGCTTACTTTTGTTGTTTCCACGATTTGTTGTTTTTTATTCTCTGCACATTGGGTGTTCAGTGTTTTTTTTTAAATGGGTTTGTTTGGGTTTGTTTTGTAACTGCCTGTAAGGAGACAAATCTCAATGTTGTATATAATAAACATACTTTGTTAATAAATGCACTTTGAACTATGGATAAACTGTGTTTATATATTTGTATGCTCAGTGTCCAGTAAACTGGATGAATCATTTATTTTAGACTGTTTGACTATTACTTGCTGATAAAGAGATCCCAGAAGTGGAAATCAAAATAGACAAGTTTCATGCATGAAACACTTGACTGTAAACAAAATGCAGTGTTGCATGTATAAATTGAGGACTCTGGAGGTTCTACAAGTAGTCACATTAACACATAGAAGAAAACTGTGTGGTGTTTTATTCAGGCAATGAACCGTGACTTGCATCTCTAATCACAACTGCATCATGGGTCTTTGAAACAGCTGTCCTGATGACAGCTGGTAAACAACAACAGTAATGTTAATATTTTAGTGTAACAGTGCTCATCATTGTAGTTGAAGTGATATGCCAATTTCTGTATTGTTGAGCGTATGCTTATAAAACCTCTATTCCACACATCATGAGCAAAAGTACATTTCAATATCCAATTTTATCTTAAGTATGGTTGGATTTGGCCCCTAGTTTTTTATCTATTTATCAAGACACAATGTGGAATATGACCCTTCAAGCTGTGCTGCCCAGCAATCGCTCGATTTAATCCTTGCTTAATCATGGGACAATTTACAATGACCAATTAACCTACCAACCAGTCCATCTTTGGAGTGTGGTGGGAAACCCACACAGTCATGGCGTGACCGTACAAACTCTTTACAGGCAGAGACAGGACACTTGAAAACATAGGACTCTTCTCATACGCATGCTGAGCTTGTCAATTTCATCAACTTTGTCTCTAACTTCCACCCTGCCCTTAAATTCACTTGGTCCATTTCTGACACTCTCTCCCCTTTCTTGATCTCTGTCTTCACCTCTGGAGATAAACTGTTGACTGTCATCTTTTATAAACCTACTGTTTCCCAGTTATCTTGGCTGTATCTCTTCCCACATTGTCTCCTGTACAAAATGTTTTTCCCTTTTCTCATTTCCTTCTTCTCCATCACATCTGTTCCTAGAATAAGCCAAGCTATCAGAGATGGAAAGGAAAGCCTCATCCTGGGAACAGATGCCCTCCTTCTTCAGAGAAAGGGTTTTCCCTTCCTCCACCGTTGATGCTGCACTCACCCGCATCTCCTCCATTTCCTGGTCATCTGCACTCACCCCATCCTCCCACAGCCTTAACAATGATAGAGTTCCTCTTCCCCCACCCCATGAGCCTCTGCATCCAAAACATCATCCTCCACAACTTCCACCATCTCCAAGGGGATTCTACCACCAAGCATACCTTTATCTCCCTCCCCTTCTACTTTCCACAAGAATCGCTCCCTCTTTGATCCCCTCGACCATTTGTCCCTCCCCACTTATCTCCTTCCTGGCATGTACCTGAAAGTGACAGAAATGTTACGCCTGCCTATTCACCTCCTCACTTACCTCCATTCAAGGCCCAAACAGTCCTTCCAGATGAGGCAATACTTCACCTGTCACAACACGCTGGAGGAACTCAGCAGGTCGGGCAGCATCTGTGGAAAAGATCGGTCAATGTTTCGGGCGGGAACCCTTCGTCAGGACTGTAGAGGGAAGGGGCAGAGGCCCTATAAAGAAGGTTGGGGGAGGGTGGGAAGGAGAAGGCTGGTAGGTGCCAGGTGAAAAACCAGTAAGGAGAAAGATAAAGGGGTGGAGGAAGGGAGGCAGGGAGGTGACAGGCAGGAAAGGTGAAGAAGGAATAGGGGAAAACACAATGGGTAGCAGAAGGAGGCGGAACCATGACGGAGGTGATAGGCAGCTGAGAGAGGGGGCAGAGTGAAGTTGGGATGGGTAATGGGGGGGGGGAGGGAATTACCGTAAATTGGGGAATTCAATGTTTTGTATCTCATGCCTGATATAAGTGAGGGAGGTGAATGACCATGTAATAGGTGTTCTTAATTAGTATCGATAGAAATCAGTAACTAGTCAACATTTCAGGCCAGAACCTGTCAACTACTTATTCATTTTCATAGATGCTGCCTGACTTGCTGAGTTCCTCCAGCATTTTGTGTGTGTTGCTCTGGATTTCCAGTATCTGCAGAATCTCTTGTTTATGTCCCTTTAGTGAGTTTCAAAACTCAAACCCTTAGCATTATGTGGGTACTAATTCAGTACTTGACTTCCTGCTGCCTCAGAAAAGCATCCAACGTAATCAAAAACATCATGCAACTTCAATGTATATGACCATAGCACGGGAGCAGAATGGGCCATTTGGCCCATTGAGTCTGTTCTGTTATTCCATTGTCTGATTTACTACTGTATCTCTCAACCCCATTCTCCTACCTTCTCCATGTAATCTGTGACTCCCCTTATTAATCTAGAACCTATCAACCTCCACTTTTAAATGTAGCCAATGAATTGACCTCTACAGCCAAAGTAGCAGATGGATTTAGTGCAGGGAAGTGTATGAGAAGGAATAAAGGGATAGACTATTTTCTAAATGGGGAGAAAATTCAAAAATCAGATGTGCGAAGGGATTTATGAGTCATCATGCACGATTCCCTAAAGGTTAACTTGCAGCTTGAGTCTGTGGTGGCTCAGGGCAAATGTCTGAAGGCATATGCAACGTCAGCACCCATTTCAAGAGGACTATCATACATAAGCAATGATGTAATGCTGAGGCTTTATAAGGCATTGGTCAGAGCACACAGAGTATTGTGAGCAGTTCTGGGCCCATTATCAAAGAGATGTGTTGGCATTGAGGGGGTCATGAGAATGATTCTGGGAATGAAAGGGTTAATATGTGAGGAGTGTTTGATGGCTCTGTACTTTCTGAGGTTAGAAGAATGGGCGGGGTGGAATCTTATTGTATTGAAAAATCTAGATAAGAGTGGATACGGAGAGGGCATTTCCTGTAGTGGGGAGTCTAGGACTATAGGGCAGAGCCTCAGAACAGAGAGATATCCATGTAGAACAGAGATAAGGAGGTATCTTAGTCAGAGGGTAATAAATCTGTGGAATTCATTGCCAGTTAGCTGTGGAGGCCAAGTCCTTATATTTAAAACAGAGGTTGATAGGTTCTTGGTTAGGTCATCAAAGGTTATGGGGAGAATGCAGAATGAGGTTGAGGGGGTTGATGGAACGTGGTGCAGACTCGACAGGCCTTAACGTGAAAGCAAAAGCAGTTCTGCCTCATTTGCATATCTTCCTCCACCATCTGCATGTTTCAGGAATACTTATTAGCACAAGAGATTCTGCAGAGCTGGAAATCCAGAGTAGCAACACACAAAAAGCTGGAGGAACACAGTAGGTCAGGCAACATCTACTAAAAGGAATAGAGTCGACGTTTTGGGCCAAGACCTTTCACCAGTACTGAAGTGCATTACTCTTAATTACTAGTGCATAAAGTTAAAAGGGAAGACAAGCCAATGATTTTACCCGCAAACACGAGATCTGCAGATGCTGGAATTTCAAGCAGCACACATAAAAATTGCTGGTGAACGCAGCAGGCCAGGCAGCATCTATAGGAAGAGATACAGTCCACAAAACGTCAACTGTACCCCTTCCTATAGATGCTGCCTGGCCTGCTGCGTTCGCCAGCAATTTTTATGTGTGTTGCATGATTTTACCCAACTATTTGACCACCCTACACCCTGAACTGCAACAACGGGGGAATTTTCTCCTAAAGTTTCAAAGATGTGAGTGCTAATCTCATTCCTTTGTTCAAGATGAGTCGTTTTTACACAAAATATTTAGACTTTTCCCATGCAAGTATCTTTACTGCAAATTTGTGATCT
Organism: Mobula birostris; assembly: GCF_030028105.1. NCBI lineage: Eukaryota > Metazoa > Chordata > Chondrichthyes > Myliobatiformes > Myliobatidae > Mobula > Mobula birostris. The sequence continues at coordinate 189,581,268 of NC_092375.1, forward strand.
TACCGTGCAGTAACAGCTTTCCATCCATCCCATGCCTTTTCTTAGCTAACTTATCTAATAACAGCTAGCTCAGATTACCCACTGCATATTTTTGGTTAAAAAGTAATAATCCTTTACAGTCAAAAATTACGTGACACATGCCATTTTTGCAAGGAACTAAAATGGAGATAACTCCTCCATGGAATGTCTCATGTCCGGCTGCGGGAAAGTTGAGTATGGGTTCAGCAACCCTATTCCGTAGAAACCGAAACGCCAACAGAAGCTCCACATCCTCCTGAGAGAAGGACCTTGGCCTAGAAGGTGGGTAACACCCGGGGACACAGGCCCAGGATAGGGGACTCTGGCGGGCTGCTGTTGGTGGCCTATGCCCCTGTAGGGCTGATGAATACAGACAATGAAGTTAATCAGTATGTCATGGTAGTAAAGGGAACAGAAACTAAACCAAAAAAAAAAATCGCTCACTGAACTACCCATCCTACCAACTCACTTCCCATTCCTTTCCCAAAAATTGGTGTTCATTTTAAACATCTTTCCTCCCTGTTTTTAGAAACCTGAAATGCTTGCAGAAAGGTCAATCACTACTTCTAAAGACTAAAGAGCCACAGAAGAACTGCACCTCATCTGGTTGCACACTCTAAATTAGAATGGAAATCATTTTGTTGAAGCAAAATGAAAAACTTCAAATGCCTGTAATGTTATGATTTTTTGAAGTATTCCATAGCCAAAACAGACAGCAATAAGTAATAGTTGAAACCCAGTTGTGATTTTATTTTTCTTAGGTTTATTGTAAATCCAGATTTCCAATTCCCAAGTATGGCTAAACATTAGTAAATATTATGAAGAGACGTGTAATCGTATCAAAGTAATCATACCACCATTAAGGCAGTCCTGTTTAGATAATATCTCAGTAAGATGAAGATAAAAAATTAACTGTGTTTATTTCCTACAATTCCAAATAAAATGTGCCACTTTATTAAGGCCACAAACTATTCCATGCCATGTTTTTCTTTCAGCTCTTGAACTTTTTCAATGTAATTCTTCATTGCATCTTCTTTAGTTGTACCTATTAAAAGATAATCAAAGAATTAAAATTAACTACCTTCTATGCATTAAAAAAATAGCTTATTTATTTACAACTAAGTTGAGGTTTTATAAAGCACTGGTGAGGCCTCACTTGGAGTACTGTGAGCAGTTTCGGGCCCTTTGTCTATGAAAGATTGTGCTGATGTTGGAGAGGGTTCAAAGGCGGTTCAGGAAAATGATTCTGGAACTGAAAAGCTTGTCATATGAGAAGCATTGATGGCTCTGGGCCTCAACTTACTATAATTCAGAAGAATGAGGGGTGACCTAATTGAAACCTATCGAATGTTGAAAGGCTTCAATAGAGTAGATGTGGAGAGATTGTTTCCTATGGTGGGACAGTCTATGACCAGAAGACGCGGCCTTAGAATAGAGGGGCGTCCTTTTATCACAGAGATGAAGAAGAATTTCTTTAGCCAGAGAGTGGTGAATCTGTGCAACTTGTTGCCACAGGCAGCTGTGGAGGCCAGGTCATTGGGTATATTTAAGGCAGAGGCTGATAGACTCTTGACTAGTCAGGGCATCAAGGGACACAGGGAGAAGGCAGGAGATCGGGGCTGCGAGGGAATATGTATCAGTCATGATGAAATGGTGAAACAGACTCGATGGGCCAAATGGCCTAATTCTCCTGCATCTTATTGTCTAAGTTTTAATTTTATAAATGGAACCTTCTCTTCAATGCAATTCTAAAAAAAATGTCAGTAGTAACATATTGTATTATAAAAATGCAAATGGAAATGAGCTTGCTCTATTTAATTAAATCAAGAAGCAGAATCTCAGTGCAAGAATCTCCAGTCTTGATCACCAGGAAATTAGAAAAATATGTCCACCCCACATGAAAAGGCCCAAAGCATTTCTGATTTCATCAACTTAGATAGGTGGTTCAAACATCCTGTTATAATTTGAGGTATAACTTCCATCTAATCTCTAATGAGAGGTTCTACCACTATAACTGCCCACTGTGACAGCTTGGAAATTACAGCAGAAACTAATACAAAAACATTAAATTATTGGTTTACATATGTTATACTTAATTATGTACACAGGGTAGTTCTAAATATTACTAGCTACTCTCTTAAGAGATTGTAATTTCAGTTTCTGATTAGTAATGTTAATCCAATTTAGAAAAAAACTAGTGAAGTTAGATAGATGTTCTATGTACTCTACACTATTAATTATACTAATTAGGAGGCTTTTATTTAGCTGTACAATACAAACCCTTTTTTGCACTCCATGCATCCCACTTGGCTTTCCCTTTCAGGTCAAGCATGCCTGGGCGTTCTGGGAAAATAAAATAAAATAATATATAAAAACTGAACAGCAATCCCCACTATAAACTGATTTTGGTACTGAGTATGATTACCACCCGACCTGTATTCACATCTCCAACAGTTGCTTGTTTGTAGAGACCATAGATGAGTAACATGTCTTCATCAGATGGTTTAGTTTTGAGACGTTTGACTTCTTCTGCTGCCTTTTCAAAATCAGCCTAAAATGGAAAAAAATAAGATCAGAATAGATCAAAAACATCCTTGGGACATGATCAAAATTTGTCATCCTGCTCAAGAGAGTTATGTGCACTCTACTAGTTCCAATAATACACTAGATAAACTCAGGGTTAATGAAGGGAATAGTAAACTTCAGTAAGTTTGCTGTATCAACGTGATCCAAGAACAACTGTAACCTTTTTGTGAATGGTACATTTGAAATTGGGAGGTGGGGTGGAGATACATCCTTACCAAAGGGGTGGGGGGGAGGTATTCCTTCCCTCTGCTAGCCTATAGGCCACCCTTAGGCAAAGTGTAGCACCTGCTTAGTCCCCACCCCACCCCCTACCCTGGATCAAGGTCACGTGAAGCCATGGGACCAGGTGGTGGATGGCCGTATGAGTAGCTGGTGCATAAAAATGGCACAGTAGTGTAGTAGTTAGCACAAAGCTTTACAGTACAGACAACCCAGGTTCAATTCCCGCCACTGCCTGTAAGGAGTTCATCTGTTCTCCCCCATGACCACTTCCACTTCCTCCCACGCTGTACTGTTCTATGTTCTATAGTTTTTTTGGCTTTCATCTCGTAATATTTGATTATAAAGCTTCAACTAGATAAAAGTTCTCACCCTAGCTCAACATAAGAAAATGACAAAGATTAGGGGGTTTTATTTAAAGCTGCCTTAAGATTAACACAACTTTGGTGATGCCACACAAAGGCGCATCAGGTTATAATTAAATGCTGTTCTATCAGTCAGCATCAACTTCAACAACCACCTGTGCCCATCACAGGAGTGTTTTCCTTCACTCTGAGGATCTGAAGACAGTACACAAATGCTCTTTTGTATCCCGTGTTACACTCAGAATGATCATACCAATTGGCAGACGTGGCCCAATCCATTCAGTGCTACCAGTGGACACACACCTTTGCCATCCATCAACTTTCCTGTTGTTTAACTTCTCCAGCCGTTTCAATAATCGACCAAAAGCACATGGTGCGATGATATCAAATAAACAAATCTAGCTATTACATCACTACCGACAAGCTCTGAGAATTAATTATTTTTCTCGATAATTTCAACGAAGTTAATTATAGGCTCGGTCATTTTACACGTTGTAAGGCAATTGGTGGAATTTCCACCAGTGTAACTTCCTGAGTTAATGGTCTCGAGGTCGTTGGTCAATATCCCGAAAAAAGTTATCTTTCGGCATTTATTTTACAGCACAAATTTTAAGTCTGGTCTTAGCAAAACAAACTAGAAACGCCAAGAGTTTGCCTCAGTCCATTGTAAGATTTTTTTATGCCCTTTCCTTTCTGCCTGCCGGCACCGCATGCTTCCTCTGCAATCAATGGACTCTTTACCACCTCGCCCATTATACATTATCTCAGTAACAAAGGCAGACATTGGCGATTGCGGAAATCCGCAATGAAGACCCAATCTTTCCGCCTCCCTGCAGTCCCTGTGCTCAGCCAGCAAACTGGCATCATGTCGGGATACAGGTTCAACCCCGGGTCCCGTCCTGGCACCCAACGCTGGGAGCTCAGTGCCGTGATCGGAAGGGTTGCGGCAAGACTCCGCTCACTCATTCAGAACACCACACAAAGCGGCTGGCTCCCCGGTTCGAGTCCTGGAACCCAAACTTTCCTCGGGACTGAGCCAATCCCTTGGAATATTTCACTCCCCATTCAAATTCCCACCCCCACCCCAGCACCTCGCACCGAGCATGTTACCTGAGCCATTGCTACCGCTGTAGTCGCTCCGCCCAGCCCTTGCCTTTCGATTACGCCGCTTCCAGTACAAACTCAGCGCCAACGCTGATTGGGCGATACTGGAGCACTGACTAGGTCGGCGGAGCCTTCCCGAAGCGCAGGGGCCCTATCCGGATGCTGCTGGCTGCTCGGACGTCCCGGGACTCCGGGAGCAGTGTCAGGAAGTGCTGGGGCGCCCACAAACTGCTCGCTGAGCAAATATTTTCCCTTATGTCGAAAGCCACCATTACACATGCACCCGAAAGCAAAGAATTACAAAATCAATTCACAATATGGTATAATCCGCAGAGGATTCCCCACGATGCATTATTTATCCAATCGTTCAAACAATTTTGGATTCCACAGAAAATCTCAGTGCTTATCCGTGACCGAATTCTACAATGTTAATTCAATCTGATTTAATCCCGATGTAAGATCATGGCCGGAATCATCCACCATCTTAGTGCCTGCACATAAGCGACTCGACTCGCGGAATTTCACATGAGTTTTTGCTTCAAAATGTCTCGGGTGTCTGAGTTAACTCACATAGATCATCGTTGGCATGATCTAGTTTCATCGCATTGTAGCCCACACTGCATCATCCCCGGCACCGCTTTGAAATTTCCTATGCAGAGCAAGAATCTCTTTAATTCATGTTAATTTTTCGGGATATAAACTGTGAAGGCATTTACTTTTGTAAGACATCTCGGTTATCTGAGCACTCGGAGCAGAGTTAGTTGTTAGGGAGTGTCACGCTAAACATTAGCGAGTGAGGGGGCGGGGGATTGTTATTTTCGCTGTTATTTTCTGTGGGGAGAAGGTGGGGATTTGGGGGTCTGCGAGTTTTGTCTATTTTCTTTTTCCATAAGATAATAAGATATAGGAGCAGAATTAGGCCATCTGGCCCATCGAATCTGCTCTGCCATTAAATCATGGTGAATCCTTTGCTCAACCCCAGTTCCCAGCCTTCTCCCTGTAACCTTTGATACCATGTCCAATCAAGAACCTACGAATCTCTGCCTTAAATACACCCAACGACCAGGCCTCCACAGTTGCATGTGGCAACAAATTCACCACCCTGTGGCTAAAGAAATTTCTCTGCATCTGTTTTGAAAGGGCGCCCCTCTATCCTGAGGCTGTGCCCTCTTGTCTTAGACTTTCCCACATCTTCTCTGTCTAGGCCTTTCAACATTCAAAAAGTTTCAATGAGATTGCCCCCCCCCCCGGCATCCTTCTGAATTCTAGCCAGTACAGACCTAGAGCAATCAAATATTCCTCGTATGATAACCCTTTCATTCCTGGAATCTTCCTTGTGAACCTCTTCTGGACCCTCTCCAATGCCAGCACATCTTTTCTAAGATGAGGGGCCCAAAACTGTTCACAAAACTCAAGGTGAGGCCACATCAGTGCCTGATAAAGCCTCAGCATCACATCCCTGCTCTTGTGTTCTAGACCTCTTGAAACGAATGCTAACATGGCATTTGCCTTCCTCACCACCATCTCAACCTGCAAGTTAACCTTCAGGGTGTTCTGCACAAGGATTCCCAAGTCCCTCTGCATTTCTGGATTTTCTTCCTGTTTAGAAAATAGTCTGCACATTTATTTCTACTACCAAAGTGCATGACCATGCATTTTCCAACACTATAATTCATTTGCCACTTTCTTGCCCATTGTCCTAATCTGTCTAAGTCCTTATGCATCCCAACTTTTCCCTCAACACTACCTGCCCCTCCACCAATCTTCGTATCATTTGCAAACTTGGCAACAAAGCCATCCATCCCATCATCTAAATCATTTATATACAACATAAAAAGAAGTGGTCCCAACACCGACCCCTGTGGAACATCACTAGTCACTGGCAGCCAACCAGAAAAGTATTCTTTTATTCCCACTCGCTGCCCCCTACCAATCAGCCAATGCTCTACCAGTAACTTTCCTGTAATACCATGGGCTCTTAACTTGGTAAGCAGCCTCATGTGTGGCAGCTTGTCAAAGGCTTTCTGAAAGTCCAAATATACAACATCCACTGCATTCCCCCCCCCCCATCCTACTTGTAATCTTCTCAAAGAATTCCAACAGGTTCGTCAGGCAGGATTTTCCCTGAAGGATTTTCCATGCTGACTTTGTACTATCTTGTCCTGTGTCACCAAGTACTCCATCACCTCATCCTTAACAATTGACTCCAACATCTCCCCAACCACTGAGGTCAGGCTAACTGGTCTATAATTTCCTTTCTGCTGCCTTTCTCCTTTCTTAAAGAGTGGAGTAATATTTGCAATTTTCCAGCCCTCTGGCACCATGCCTGAGTCCAGTGGTTTTTGAAAGATCATTTCTAATGCTACCTCTTTCAGAACTCTAGGGTGCAGTTCCTCTGGTCCAGGTGACTTATGTACCTTTAGGTCTTTCAGCTATCTGAGCACCACTCCTCCTGTAATATTGAATGCACCCACTTCTCTTCCTTCACACGCTACAACATCAGGCATACTGCTAGTGTCTTCCACAGTGAAGACTGACGCAAATACTCATGTAGTTCATCAGCCATCTTCTTGTCCCCCGTTATTATTTTTCATGCAGGGATAGGGATGTTGATGTCCTTTCTTTAATCAACGCCCATGGTCTTTCTGTATTTCATGACTATCTGGAGAAGACAAATATCAGAGTTGTATTGTAGATGCATACTTTGTAAATAAAATGAAGCATAGAACCTTCAGCAAGCATGATGGACTGGTAACAGCCAAGTCAGGAAGATATGTGACTTGAGGTGGGAGAGTTTGGAGAAGGGGGTCACTTGAGGTGGTAAGGCTCCTTTGCACCTGTTTCTTGTGTCCATGGAGGGAGGAGAATACTGGTGAGTACTGACAAAGTTGCTTGTCTTCTCTTGAGGCCCACCATTGGACATAGTCAATCATGCTTGTTGCGTCCCAGCTGTCTACATGAAACGCAAGCCAGGGCAGTATGATATGGAAAGCAAGCTGTTGCCCATGTAGCCGGCACCTCCTCTCCATGCTGCTGATAAATCCAAAGGAACAGTAGAGACTGATACAGTTTGGCAAAAGTGGCATTGCAGGAATTGCCAGTCAGCGTTGAACTGAACGTAGGACTGCCTTCGGGGCTCCGGCTCTAGATTTTTCCCAAGGGTTTACTTCTGAAGTCTTCCCTGTGGTAGAGCTACAAATCAGTGAAATTTTGAGTTCAGAGTTTTCCTCCTTGATGAGCTGCCAACCATGACTGACCAGCCCCATCTGTCTGAAGCGACCGGTTTTAAGGCGTCAGCAACCCACCCTTGTCACTTCTCCTGTCGGTAGAAATGGTTCTGCTCGGCTTACTAGCTAAACCACATGTGAAGACCCCGAGCTGGGCTTGGTTGTCAAAGGGTATTTGAGACACACACCATTGGGTGCTTTTAATAAATTGTGGGAGATTATTTCCACTACCACCCCCAGCTAGTTGAATAATATAATTAAATTATTTTAAATTATGAAGCTTTGAAAGGGTAAACGTGATTGTTCATATCAGCTCGCAATTAAATACTCCAATACAGGAAAAGAAGATCATTTAGTGTTTAGGACAGATGATAACATTTAGACAGCTGCTTTGTCCAGTGTGGTGTTGAGACTCCTGAGAGATGTTGGCACTGTATTTATCTAAGTAAGTGTAAAATATCTCATCATGTTCATGGTTTATGCCTTGTACAAAAAAAAATCCCAAATGCTTTAGGATTCAGAGTGTGTAATTTCTCACAGAATACCTAGCTTCAAACCTACTCTTGTAGATTGGAATGGCAATTACGGCATTTGGTCCAGATGAGTTTCAGCCCACTGATGATACTTAAGATATTGCCTTGGGTGTTGGAGAGGGAGGTGGTGTGGTAAGTTGTTGTAACTTGATCGGATATCAAGGGTAGGTGGTTAGACCCTCAATTGTTGGAGATGATCATTGCCTGGTATCTCAGTGACAGTAACACCGTTTGCTGTTTATAAGCCGATTCCTGAATGTTGTTATTGCTCATGCATGGGCTGCTTCATTATCTGAAGTTTCAAATGGAATTGAACATTGCATAATCTCACCTCTGATATTAGAATCCTCCACGAGAACCACAACATTGTGGTATGGGGACTTGTGTGCCTCAGTAACCCAGAAAGCTATGTTGGCTGGAGTCAGGGCTTTATGCTTTGGTGCTTGGTAGGGTCACACGTACCAAAGAGGTCAAAGGATAGAGGACAGCCTAAGAGTGGTCCACCCATTCTCTAGGTTCTGGGGTTCAGCTCAGGGCTAACAACCCTAACTGGTAAAACAAAATTGTTACGGAAACAACAATGAAGAATCCCTCTACATCTGATTGTGACGGTGTTCCTGAATCTCCAGGTGCGACTGCAAGACTGACAGTAGTGAAAACTGAGAGGAAGCTACTGACATGAAGGAAGCCCTGAACACCACCAGGGATAGAGGCCCTTCATTGCTGCCCTAAATACCAGCTGCATAATGGGTCGTAAGTAAGTAAGATATTATAATAGGGAAGCTTAAGGTACATAACTAGGTCTATGATATTATTGACCAATAGGACTGCTGCAGTGATGTTTTGTAGCTGGCGATCTTGACCTCTAACAACCACAGCCATTTTCCTCCAACCACTGGAGTGTTTTCCCTTGATGCGCATAGATATTAATTTCAGCATAGTGCCTTGTTGCCATTGTTAAATAAGTATTTGCTTGATGTCAGGACTGTCATTCTCATCTCACTCTGGAATTCAAACATTTGGTTCACATTTGCATTATATCTGTAATAAGGTCTGAAGACTATTGGTCCTGGCAAAACCCAATTTGGTGAGAGGGTTAGTGATGAATACATGCCATTTGAAAGCTCTGTTGATGAGAGTATCCATCACTTTGCAAATGATTGACTAAAGTCTGATTGGACAGTAATTGATTGGATTGGATTTGTCCTGCTTTTTGTTAATGAGGCAAACCTGCTTGCTAGATCCAAACATTATGTTGCAATGTACTGGAATAGCTAAAAAGGACAGCTAATTTGGAATCAGAATCAGGTTTAATGTCACTGGCATATGTTGTTAAATTTGTTGTCTTTGTGGCAGCAGTACAATGCAATATATAATAGAAAAATGTGAATTACAGTAAGATACATCTATGAGTTCAGTTAAATAAGTAGTGCAAAATTAGAAATAAAAAAGTAGCAAGGTAGTGTTCATGGGTTCAATGTCCATTCAGAAATCAATGGCAGAGGGTTCCTGAATTGTTGAGTGTGTGCCTTCAGGCTCCTGTACCTCCTTCTTGACAGCAGCAATGAGAACAAGGCATGATCTAGTTGATGAGGTCCTCTAATCTGAGGAAAGACATTCTTGCCATAGAGGGAGTACAAAGAAGGTTCACCAGATTGATTCCTGGGATGGCAGGACTTTCATATGATGAAAGACTGGATCGACTAGGCTTATACTCGCTGGAATTTAGAAGATTGAGGGGGGATCTTATTGAAACGAATAAAATCCTGAAAGGATTGGACAGGCTAGATGCAGGAAGATTGTTCCCGATGTTGGGGGAGTCCAGAACGAGGGATCACAGTTTGAGGATAAAGGGGAAGCCTTTTAGGACCGAGATGAGGAAAAACTTCTTCACACAGAGAGTGGTGAATCTGTGGAATTCTCCGCTACAGGAAACAGTTGAGGCCAGTTCATTGGCTGTATTTAAGAGGGAATTAGATATGGCCCTTGTGGCTAAAGGGATCAGGGGTATGGAGAGAAGGCAGGTACAGGGTTCTGAGTTGGATGATCAGCCATGATCATACTGAATGGCGGTGCAGGCTCGAAGGGCCAAATGGCCTACTCCTGCACCTATTTTCTGTTCCTATAATTATGGATGCCACCTTTTTGAGGCAGCATTCCTTGAAGAAGTCCTATATACCACGGAGGCTAGTGCCCGTGATTCTGGAGTTCATGCCCAGCTTGGTGTTGTATGCTCCCATGGCATTCGCTGTATTTGGTGCTCCCAACCATTTCTTGCTATCACATGGAGTGAATTTATTTAGTGGTAACTGGTGATCTCTGTGATGGCGAGCTTCTCTGCAGGAACCTGAAATGAATTAACTATTCTGGCTGAATATGCTTTGGCCTTTCTTTAACACAAATGCTAAACCCAGCTATTGTAGAAATGAGGGCTATTCTTGGAGCCTGCTCCTCCTGTTGGCTGTTCAATAATCCACCACTATTCACGACTGAATGTGGTATGATCTAAGAGCTTTGATCTGATCAACTGGGTGTGAGATAACCCAGCTCTATCCCATTTATTTTTGGTTGTGGATTTAACAAATATTGTCAAAAGACAGCATTAAATTAGAGTTATTCTATCGGCAATGAACAGGTTTTTATGTCTTTGCACTGCCGCTGGAAAACAACAAACTTTATGCTATACGTCAGTGATGATAATTAGGATTCTGCACACGACAGTCTCGAACCGCCGGAGCTGAACTTAAAACTTTCGATATCTGTGAGAATTAAATGAAGTAAGTAGAATTACAGGTAAAAATTCGTCGTTACGCTTCATTAAATATAAATTTCACCCGCATTATTAGCGCTCAGCTCCGGCCGAAGGATCGCGGTCGAACTCCGAGGAATCTCGCGGGATTTGAGAGGAGCGCGAAATGCGCAAGCGCAGAGTGCGGGGGACTATTGACAGTAAGGCTGGGTGGGCGTCTGCGGGTCTTCGCTCGTGTGTGGTGGAGCGGTGCCTCAGCAGTCTCAGGTGGGTCAGCGGTGCGTTTGGTATTCTGCTGAGGCCGGTTGTGCCCCGGAAAGGTAGCGTAAGGGACAGAGTACAGGAGGCTCTGGGGGCAGAGAAAGTGCTGCTGAGACAGGAAGCAGCTTGGTTCTGGGCACACAAATACAAGGCTCATTTGATATGATTGAAAGTGTGTTTTCTTCAGGAGTGTTGGATTAACTATGAGGCCTGTTTCCTGATGAAAGGTCTCAGCACGAAACGTCGACTGTTTATCATTTCCATAGATATTGCCTGATCTACTGAGTTCCTCCAGCATTTTGCGTGTGTGTATGTTGCTTTGGATTTCCAGCATCTGCAGAATCTCTTGCGTTTAATCACTTCCATTGATGCTGCCTGACCTGCTGAGTTCCTCCAGCATTTTGTGTGTGCTGCTCTGGATTTCATAGTCATAGTCATACTTTATTGATCCCGGGGGAAATTGGTTTTCGTTACAGTTGCACCGTAAATAATAAATACTAATAAAACCATAAATAGGTAAATAGTAATATGTAAATTATGCCAGTAAATTATGAATAACGCCAGGACCAGCCTATTGGCTCAGGGTGTCTGACCCTCCAAGGGAGGAGTTGTAAAGTTTGAAGGTCAGACAGCATCTGCATAATCACTTGTGGAATGTGGTGGGTGCTGAGTAGGTAGAGACCAAAGCGTTGAATTTGTAGTAGTTTGGAACACGTTGTGAATGCATCCCATGAACATTTTCCTGGATTTGTTTTCTATGGAGTAAATATTCTTGAATTGAGTTCAAGAATGTTATTTATTTTGGAAACATAGTCATCATGTTGAAATGCCTAAATGCTGAAGTTTCCAAAAAATTACATGAAAAAAATTAATTAAGAGTTGAGCAATGTGATCAATTAATAATTATTTCCTATTGAGAAATAAAGCTCTGAGTGAAGGATCCCTCTGTAGATAATTAAAGAACTGAAGCACAATGTATGAACAATATGGATTTGTAATGTTGACTGTAGGAAGCCTGGAAATTAAAAGCTTTAAGAATCGTGATGACTACAAAATTTAGAGAAAGATACTTTAAAGTGCAGGAAAAAGTAGACTGCAATATTAAAAATGAGAACCTCAATTGAATTTTATAGAAAGAGAAAGTGGTGGAAGAAATGAAAATGAGTAATAAATGGCAAGGAAGGTTAAAAAAATACTTGGATTCAATTGATGTACAAGAAACAGTGGGAAATAAAGGTTTTAGTGAGTGATTAAATCACAAATGAGAAAATCTGCAGATGCTGGAAATCCAAGTAATGCACACAAAATGCTGGAGTAACACAGCAGGCCAGGCAACATCTATGGAAAAAAGTAGTTGACGTTTTGGACTGAAACCCTTCAGCAGAAATTCGGCAGGAAGGGTCTCATTCTGAAACATCAACTGTACTTTTTTCCATAGATGCTGCCTGGCCTCCAGCATTTTGTGTGTGTTTTTATTGAGTGAGAAGTTTTACTGATACAATATGAAGAAAATAATGGAAACTTTAAGGGTTGAGGGCCAATGAAATCGTTGGACTTGATTGTATTCGTTACTAGGATTCTAAAAGAAGTTACTAAAACTTATGCGAACACGGGGAAATCTGCAGATGCTGGAATTTCAAGCAACACACATAAAAGTTGCTGGTGAACGCAGCAGGCCAGCTCTCAGAAGAGGTACGGTCGACGTTAGTCCTAACGAAGGGTTTCAGCCCGAAACGTCAACTCTACCTCTTCCAAGAGATGCTGCCTGGCCTGCTGTGTTCACCAGCAACTTTTATGTGTGTTACTAGTACTTAAGCGGTTTTTCCATAATTTCTGACAAATCTAGCAAAGACAGTGCCTATTACATCCATTTCCTGTCTTCATGTGTTTATATCTGTACATTGTAGGTGTACATTCTTAGTTTTTTGTAGCTCTCTTTGAGATTCACTTTTCTGTTTTGCAGAAGTATTCTGCAATTACATATGCTCATCAGAGATTTAATATCACTAGCATATGTCTTGAAATTTGTTCACTTTACGGCTGCAGTACAATGAAATACACGGTAAATAAATAGAGGGGGAGGAAACCTGAGTTACATTGAGTACTGTATACGTACATCTATTAAATAGTTAAGGTAAAATAAGTTAACTACTTTGTGAAGGTCAGATCGTGTCTAACAAGCCTGCTAGAGTTCTTTGAGGAGGTGACCAGGCATATAGATGAGGGTAGTGCAGTGAATGTGATCTACATGGATTTTAGTAAAGCATTTGACAAGGTTCCACGCGATAGCTTATTCCGAAAGTCAGAAGGCATGGGATCCAGGGAAGTTTGGCCAGGTGGATTCAGAATTGGCTTGCCTGCAGAAGGCAGAGGGTGGTGGTGGAGGGAGTACATTCAGATTGGAGGATTGTGACTAGTGGTGTCCCACAAGGATCGGTTCTGGGACCTCTACTTTTCGTGATTTTTATTAACGACCTGGATGTGAGGGTAGAAGGGTGGGTCGGCAAGTTTGCAGACCACACAAAGGTTAGTGGTGTTGTGGATAGTGTAAAGGATTGTCGAAGATTGCAGAGAGACATTGATAGGATGCAGGAGTTGGCTGAGAAGTGGCAGATGGAGTTTAACCTGGAGAAGTGTGAGGTGGTACACCTTGGAAGAACAAACTCCAAGGCAGAGTACAAAATAAATGGCAGGATACTTGGTAGTGTGGAGGAGCAGAGGGATCTGGGGGTACATGTCCACAGATCCCTGAAAGTTGCCTCACAGGTGGATAGGATAGTTAAGAAAGCTTATGGGGTGTTGGCTTTCATAAGTCGAGGGATAGAGTTTAAGAGTCGTGAGGTAATGATGCAGCTCTATAAAACTCTGGTTAGGCCACTCTTGGAGTACTGTGTCCAGTTCAGGTCGCCTCACTATAGGAAGGATGTGGAAGCATTGGAAAGGGTACAGAGGAGATTTACCAGAATGCTGCCTGCTTCAGAGAGTTTGCATTATGATCAAAGATTAAGGGAGCTAGGGCTTTACTCTTTGGAGAGGAGGATGAGAGGGGACATGATAGAGGTGTACAAGATAATAAGAGGAATAGATAAGAGTGGACAGCCAGCGCCTCTTCCCCAGGGCACCAGTACTCAATACAAGAGGACATGGCTTTAAAGTAAGGGGTGGGAAGTTCAAGGGGGATATTAGAGGAAGGTTTTTTACTCAGAGAGTGGTTGGTGCGTGGAATGCACTGCCTGGGTCAAAGGTGGAGGCAGATACACTCGTGAAATTTAAGAGACTGCTAGACAGGTATATGGAGGAATTTAAGGTGGGGGGTTATATTTGAGGTAAGGTTTAAGGGTCTGCAGAACATTGTGGGACGAAGGGCCTGTACTGTGCTGTACTGTTCTATGTTTTGAGTAGTGCAGAAAACCAGAAATAGAAAAGTAGTGAGGTAGTGTTCATGGATTCAGTGTTCATCTAGAAATTGGATGCCAGAGGGGAAGAATCAGAATCAGGTTTATTATCATCGGCATGTGACGTGAAATTTGTTAACTTAGCAGCAGCAGTTCAATGCAATACATAATACAGAAAAGAAAAATAAATAATAAATTACAGTATACCGGTATGTATATTAAGTAGATTAAGAATGTGCAAAAAATAGAACTACTATATGTTAAAGAAGTGAAATAGTGTCCAAGGGTTCAATGTCTATTTAGGAATTGGATGGCAGAGGGAAAGAAGCTGTTCCTGAATCACTGAGTGTGTGCCTTCAGGCTTCTGTATCTCCTACCTGATGGTAACAGTGAGAAAAGGGCATGCCCTGGGTGCTGAAGGTCCTTAATAATGGACACTGCCTTTCTAAGACACTGTTCCCTGATAATTTCCTGGGTACTTTGTAGGCTAATAACCAAGATGGAGCTGACTAGATTTACAACCCTCTGCAGCTTCTTTCAGTCCTGTGCAGTAGCCCCTCCATACCAGGCAGTGATGCAGCCTGTCAGAATGCTCTCCACGGTACATCTATAGAAGTTTTTGAGTGTATTTGCGGACATACCAAGTCTCTTCAAACTCCTAATAAAGTATAGCTGCTGTCTTGCCTTCTTTATAACTACATTGATATGTTGAGACTAGGTTAGGTCCTCAGAGATCTTGACACCCCGGAGCTTGAACCTGCTCACTCTCTCCACACCTGATCCCTCTATGAGGATTGGTATGTGTTCCTTCTTCTTAACCCTTCCTGAAGTCCACATTCGGTTCTCTCGCCTTACTGACGTTGAATGGCAGGTTTTTGCTGCGGCACCACTCCACTAGTTGGCATATCTCACTCCTGTATGCCCTCTCGTCACCACCTGAGATTCTACTAACAATGATTGTATCGTCAGCAAATTTATAGATGGTATTTGAGCTATGCCTAGCCACACAGTCATGCACACCAGTGTTGATCGTCAGTGAGGAGGATAGGTTATCACCAATCTGCACAGGTTGTGGTCTTCTGTTTCGGAAGTCAAGGATTCAATTGCAGAGGGAGGTCCAGAGGCCCAGGTTCTGCAACTTCTCAGTCAGGATTGTGGGAATGATGGTATTAAATGCTGAACTATAGTTGATGCACTGCATCCTGACACAGGTGTTTGTGTTGTCCAGGTGGTCTAAAGCCGTGTGAAGAGCCATTGAGATTGTGTCTGTCATTGACCTATTGTGGCGATAGGCAAATTGCAATGGGTCCAGATCCTTGCTGAGGCAGGAGTTCAGTCTAGTCATGACCAACCTCTCAAAACATTTCATCACTGTTGATGTGAGTACTACCGGGCGATAGTCATTAAAGCAGCTCACGTTATTTTTCTTAGGCACTGTTATAATTGTTGCCACAGTACTGTCAATGGAAGAAGCTGTTCCAAAATCGTTGAGTGTGTGCCTTCAGGCTTTTGCACCTCATTCCTGATGGTACCATTGTCCTGGGTGCTGGGGATCCTTAATGATGGGAATCGCTCCCTGAAGATGTCTTGGATACTGCTGTGGAGGCTAGTGCCCACGACGGAGCTGACTAATTTTACAAGTTTCTGCAACTTATTTCAATCTTGTTGCATAGCCCACCAACCCCCTGCCCCCCCATACCAGACAGTAATGCAGCCAGTCGCAATGCTCACCACTATACACTTGTACAGAGTTTATAGTTGACAAACCAAACCTCCTCAAACTCCGAATGAAATATAGTCGCTCTCTTGCCCCCTTTTTGCTGCATCAATATGCTGGGACCAAGTTAGACACTCAGAGATCTTGACACACAGGACATTAAACTTTATGTACTTTACACTTTTAAAAAATGGACAAGAATGAGAACTAACTTTGTATAAAACATATGGACTATATTTGTAACTTACAAAAATCTCCCCAATTTCTCTGTTAATTAGTGTTTTAATTAAGCTGCCTTGCCTTGCCATGTCTTCAAATCGATGATGCATTTGAACTTGAGGCTCAGATTATTGTTTAGCTTCTCAGATCTTTACGAGCAGTCTTTAATATTGCACATCACCTTTATGATCTTGATGAGCCATTATTAGCCTTCTAGTCGTCTTGCTTTCTGTTCATGAGGTGTTAAGTTAACATGAAGTAGTTATTTGAATTCAATCTGGTGAATTCTTTTGAGGAATTGTAATTATTTCAAAATATGCTTATTTCATTTTCCTTACAAATATTTTGTAAGTATAAAATGCATGCAACATTCCCTCTTTTTTTTAATGGCTACACGGACCAACTGTTGCACGAAGCAGGAAATTTCTACATAGCTTGAGAACTGCGCAGCACTTCAAATGCTATTTTTGTGATTTGCATACTGTGACAAAAAACCAAGTTATCAGGAGATTGATGCTGATGAGAGAGATAAGTGAGACAAATGGAGAAATGTTCAAAATGTTAATGAGAGAGGAGAGAGATAACGAAAAGAGACACAGTTCTGAGTATTGACAGACCGGTTGCTTTGAACCTGAACTGTTTGAAGTTTCATGGAGAGGCGATACCCCAGCAGGGGGATAAAAGGAACAGGTTCGCTAAGGCACGAGATAACGAGACCCTGGAAAAGCGGTGTGCCCCCACAAGTTGGTGGGAGTTTGAAGGTCTGGTCGCGGGAACCGACCATAGACGCACAGGGTGTAAAGGTACGATCGGCGGGAACCTGGTGTGTGTGTCCGCCCTTGCCTGGGTGCTGGGTTCACCGCGGAAGAACGGTTGTATCCGGAACGGAGGGGTCACAGTCGGTGACCACAGAAGACATTAAAAGGGTTCGCCCGAAAGCTAACTGCGAAGAACAAAGGTCTGTCTGAATCGGATTTGCATATTATCTCTCTCTCCAACGGCACAACAGCGATTACTGCGAACTGTACTAAGCTGAACTGAACTCTGCGTCACTTGAGACTGATCATTTTACCCCTAGACTGCGATAGAGCTTGTTTGATTCCTATTTATCCTAGTTCTGTGTACATGTGTGTATTATCATTGCTAACCTGTTGCATTTGATTAGAGTACTGTGTTACTTATTTCTTTAATAAAACTTTCTTAGTTCCAGTAATCCAGACTCCAACTAAGTGGTCCATTTCTGCTGGTTTGGCAACCCAGTTATGGGGTACGTAACATAAGTGGGGGCTCGTCCGGGATTTTGAACACCAAATTTGGTACTGGGTAAATTGATTGGGTTAAAATTCCCGAAAGAAAGAAAGGGCAAACAGCAGAAATGGAGATTGAGGAATTTCTTAAGGCGCCAACCTTGGAGGCATTAGAGGATGCCAGGAAATCAGAATTGGCAACTGTGGCCAAACGGTTGAATCTTTTTAAGGGGAAGTCGACAATGAGGAGAGCGGAGATGCACAGAGCTATCATTGAGCGTTATGTATATAGAGGTGTGTTTCCCCAAGGGGAGCTGGAGGTGATATCTATTGGCAAACCTGGTGGAGAAGCAGTACAGCTGCAGATTGAAAAATTGAGACTTGAGCACGAGTTCTGGGTAAAACAGCTGGAAAAAGAAGAGGGACAGGCAGTTAGAACAAGAAGCGAGAGAGAAGCAGAGGGAAAAGGAATTTGAGCTGGAGAAGTTAAAGATGACACTAGCGCAGGGGCCCATGCCGAACCAAGGTGGGGGGTTCAGGGCGACCCAGGAGGTTAGGCTGGTTCCCCCATTTTAGGAGGCCGATGTTGATTGGTACTTTCTCCATTTTGAAAAAGTTGCTGCAAGTCAGGACTGGCTGAGGGATAAGTGGGCTGTTTTGCTTCAGAGCATACTTAAAGGAAAAGCCCAGCAAGCTTACTCGGCCTTGTCCGCAGAAGATGCCCGGAGGTATGATGTGGTGAAAGAGGCCATACTCAGGATTTATGAGTTGGTCCCGGAGGCATACTGGCAGAGGTTCCGGAATGCGAGGAAGCACGTATTTAGAGTTTTCCCGTGAGATGCAGATGTATTGTGAGCGTTGGTGCACCTCGAAAGGGGTCAATGGGGATTATGACAGACTGCTACAGTTAATACTGATTGAGCAGTTTAAAGGTTGTGTCCCTGAAGGTATGAGACTCTACCTAGATGAGAAAGAGGCAGACACCTTAGCCGCAACTGCTAAGTTAGTGGATGAGTACGCGTTGACACATAAAGTGAAGTTTACCCTGAGTAAAAGCTACCACAAGGGTAGTCGTGAGGGCAGAGGGAGTTCGCTGGAAAAGCCAGAAAGTAAGCCAGGCACTAGTGAGAAGGATAAGGAAGACAGGAAGCAGTTTGGTAGGAAATCTCCTGGGGTCGTATGCTATAATTTTGGGAAAGCCGGTCACTTTGCGTCCAGGTGCCTTGTCCCAAAGAAGGAGACGGGGAAAGGAAAAACGACTCTGACTGGCTGTATTGAGCCGGGAAACAAACTGCTAGGGGAGAAGAGGTCTGATAAAGTTCAGGAAGGGCATGAGAGGTTATCTCGGCCGGATTGGTGTCGGTGAAGGAGGGGTTAAACCCAGTTCCAGTGCGGATCTGGAGAGACACTGGAGCTTGTCAGTCATTGATATTAAAGAGTGTGTTAGACTTTAGTTCAGAGACCCAGACTGGTGACAAAAGGCATTGGGAAAGGGACTGAAGCAGTACCTTTGCACCAGATACACCTAAAAAGCGACTTGGTCTCTGGACCAGTCACGATCGGGGTGAGGCCCGAACTACCGATGGAAGACGTGGAGGTCTTACTCGGTAATGACCTCGCCGGCGGAGAGGTGTACCCAGCAGTAAGATTGACAAGCAAGCCTGCCAGGATTGAGGCCACACCCATGGACTCAACAGGTTTATCCCGTTTGCGCAGTGACTCGGCGCATGTCCAGAAAGGCTGCCAAAGTGAATATAGATTTAGCTGAGACGTTTTTACCAGCCTTGTACCAGGAGGGGTTAGAAAGTGAAAAGAAGGGGCATAGTGAAACAGACGTTGAGGTAAACTTATCATTAGCAAGGAAGGAATTTATACAGGCACAGGAGCGAGACGAGGAGCTGATGGTTTTGACGGAGACAGCTCTCTCCGAAGCAGAATTAAAAAGGGAGCCATTGGGCTATTATGTGAAGGAGGGAGTACTAAGGAGGAAATGGAGACCAAGTACCATGCCCGCAGATGAGGAATGGGGGGTGGTGCCGAAAATTTATGGGGATGAGATTTTTAACCTGGCCCACAAGATACCCCTCGGTGGACATTTTGGGGTGAGGAAAACAGTCGACAGAATCATGAAAGAGTTTTACTGGCTGCACAGGAGGAAGGATGCTATTGACTATTGTAGACGAGAGCTAACACAATTACAGGCTATTGATATGCTAACAGCTTGCCACGATAGGCGAATAGACCTAGTCGGTGTTATCATGAAAATTAATGAGGCTAGGGTGCCACCTGATAAGGGGAAAACCCATTTCAAAAAGATAAGTATGGTGCCGACCAGGTAGGAGAACTCTATTGTTTTGGCCAACTTTGCTGATGAGTTCTCTCACTTAACCCCCGAACAAAGCGAGCTGCTGATAAAGCTAACTAACCAGCACACACATGGATGTCTGGATGTCCCGAGGCAATGCAAAGAGCCGGTACATGGTGTTGTTGTCACATCAGGTCAGCCTCGTAAGCAACACCCCTATAGGATGAACTTGGAGAAAGGCAAGCTAGTGGAGAAAGAAATTGAGCACATGCTAGCCACATATTATTAGGCCATGCAAATTGGATTGGGCGTCCCCCTGTGTGGTTGTCCCAAAAGTCGATGGGAGCATCTGATTCTGTACAGATTACAGAAAAGTGAATGCCATCACAAAAACTGATGCTTACCCCATCCCAAGGGTAGACGATTGTATCGATAAAGTGGGGAGAGCTATGTACATTACAAAGATCGATTTGCTGAAAGGGTACTGGTGTGTTCCTTTAACCGACCGGGCTAGAGAAATCTCAGCATTTGTCACTCCCTCCGGGTTATACGAGTATAATGTTTTACCTTTTGGCATGAAAAATGCCTCAGGGACCTTCCAGAGGATGATTAATTCAGTGATGAAAGGATTAAGGAACACAGAAGCGTATATTGATGATTTAGTGGTCTGGAGTGACATGTGGGAGGAGCACATTGTGGCAGTAGAGGAGCTGTTTAAACGGCTGTCTGAAGCCAACCTGACAGTAAACCTCGCAAAAAGTGAGTTCAGCCGCGCGACGGGTCACTTATCTGGGATTTGCGGTAGGACAGGGGCAGCTGGCTCCGATGCAGACTAAGGTGCGGGCTATCTCGGAAGTCCCCACCCCGACAGACAAGAGAGGCCTGAGAAGGTTCTTCGGGATGGAGGGGTACTATAGGAAGTTTTGCAAAAACTTTGCGGATATTACCCTCTGTCTTACTAAGCTCTTGCCAAAGAATGCGAAGTTTGTGTGGAATGACCTTTGTCAACAAGCCTTCAAGAGTCTGAAGGCGATTCTGTGTCACCATCCTGTGCTGAAATGTGCCTGACTTTTCAAAACCCTTCTCCCTAGCAACAGATGCTAGCGACGAAGCAGCCGGGGCGGTGCTGTTGCAGACAGACAGAGGGGGTTGATCACCCAGTCGCTTATTTTTCTAAGAAATTTAATATCCATCAGAGAAATTATTCCACTGTGGAGAAAGAGTTACTGGCCATCATACTAGCATTACAACATTTTGAGGTTTATATTTGCCCGGCACAGAAACCACTGGTAATTTACACTGATCACAACCCGTTAGTGTTTTTGGCCACTATGAAGGATAAGAACAAAAGGTTGCTAAATTCGAGCCTGGTCTTACAGGAATTTGATATCAAAATAAAACATATAAAAGGAACGGAAAATGTGATTGCTGACTGTCAAGGTGTTGACAACTTAAAGTTCTCTGTATTAGCCGAATAGCTGATGACACTGTATATTAGTGTGTATCTAATAATGTATTGATGCCTATAATTTTTACCCTGGTAAAAGTCCTTTGAAGGGTAGGAGTGTGACGAAAAACCAAGTTATCAGAAGATTGATGCTGATAAGAGAGATAAGTGAGACAAATGGAGAAACGTTCAAAATGTTAATGAGAGAGATAACGAAAAGAGACACAGTTCTGAGTATTGACAGACCGGTTGCTTTGAACCTGAACTGTTTGAAGTTTGATGGACAGGCGATATCCCAGCAGGGGGATAAAAGGAACAGGTTCGCTAAGGCACGAGATCACGAGATAACGAGATCCTGGAAAAGCGGTGTGCCCCCACAAGTTAGTGAGAGTTTGGAGGTCTGGTTGCGGGAACCAACCATAGACGCACAGGGTGTAAAGGTACGATTGGCGGGAACCTGGTGTGTGTGTCCGCCCTTGCCTGGGTGCCGGGTTCACCGCGGAAGAACGGTTGTATCTGGGACGGAGGGGTCACAGTCGGTGACCATAGGAGACATTAAAAGGGTTCGCCCGAAAGCTAACTGCGAAGAGCAAAGGTCTGTCTGAATCAGATTTGCATATTATCTCTCCCTCCAACGGCACAACAGCGATTACTGCGAACTGTACTAAGCTGAGCTGAACTCTGCGTCACTTGAGACTGATCATTTTACCCCTAGACTGCGATAGAGTTTGTTTGATTCCTATTACCCTAGTTCTGTGTACATGGGTGTTTTATCATTGCTAACCTGTTGCATTTGATTAGAGTACTGTGTTACTTACTTCTTTAATAAAACTTCCTTAGTTCCAGTAATCCAGACTCCAACTAAGTGATCCATTTCTGCTGGATTGGCAACCCAGTTACGGGGTACGTAACACATACTATGCATATTTAGAATGAAAATGGAAAAATCACACACTTTTGATTTTATTTATTAATTGAAGGGTATAATGGAATACAGTCCAACAAAGAAAATCTTTCATGTTTCGTAATCGTTTTCTAGCTGCAAGGCAATGAAGGCTATGTGAGCAGGAGCTTTTCAGTTACTGTATGGCAGTGCACCCGCATATTTAGAGGAACAGTGATTGCATGGAAAAGTGTAATATTTTTAATTTGCAGTGTAATCACAAATACCTCATAAAAAAAAGTTGAATTGATTTTATGCACAGAACTAGTGATTTTTTTTTTCAAATTATAGGTTTAAAGTTAATGACTTCTGAAAATGACTTCTGAAAAAATAACTGTTACTATTCGTCTGGTTCGTTCCTTCGAATATCGCAATTTCAAGCCAGTGGTTTATCATGATGTTAATGTAAATCAGTCTGTAAAGGAATTCCTTGCCTTTCTCCAGAATGGTGAGCTAAATATCTGTTCTGTGTTTTATTGTAATTATGCATTGCCCTTAGTTTTAAGATGATATGCATTCTACTATCAATGTAAGTTCAAATCTTTTTAAGGAAGGGTGTCTTGTTTAAAATCTCTGCTAATACAGCATTATCACCAACGACGACGTAAAATAAGGTTAGTTACCTCTTAACAGCCTGTGCGCTTTTGCACTAAAAGTAAGTGACTGTACGGTCAATTACCATGTTTTTTAACAGTGAATTTTTTCTCAGGATAAAAATGATAGTTATTGGGCTATGCAGATTGGTTATTTTGACCCTGGGGGAAAAAGATAACCAGCTGTCTGCTCTGTCAATGCTGCTCAGTCTTAAACTGCTATCAGGTCTCCCCTCTGCTTCGGAGAAAGTTTGTCAAGCCTTGTAGCACATGCCCCCTAATCTATTTCAGTATGCTCTCCAAAGCCTCCACATAACTTCCTAAAATGGGATGACCAGAACTGAATGCAACACTCCAAATGAAACCTGATCAAGTTTTATAAAGCTGCTACATGAATCTTGAATGCAATCCTTTGATTAATAAAGACAAGCATGCTATATACCTTCTTTACCACCCTATCAACTTGTGTGGACACTTTCAGGAAGCTGTAGACTTAGACCCCAAGGACCCCTTTGTGCGTTCACACTGATGGGTCTCGCGATTAAGAGTTCTGTCCATTTATAGAGCTGTCAGTTTAAACCTTTGGATCCAGAGTCATCAAGTTCAGGGCTTGATGATGATGATGCTAATCTCTTTGGAATAGCAAGGCCCCCAGCATTGATCCTGAAGGCAACCCATTAGGGTTGCAGTATTAGGATAGCTAACACAAAATGCTGGAGGAACTCAGCAGGCCAAGCAGCAGCTATAGGGGAAAGAAAAGTGTAGTTAATGTTTCAGGCCATGATGTTGACTGTACTTTTTTCCATAGATGCTGCCTGGCCTGCTGAGTTCCTCCAGCAGGTGTTACTTAAATTTCTAGCACCTGCAGATTTTCCCTTGTGATAGGATCAGTGCAGCCTTTGAGTCTCGTTAGTTTTAACTAATGCTCACTTTGTGATCCCCGGTTTTGTAGACTTGGTTTTCTGCTTTCTCTATAAGTTTTCAGTGTCTATTGTGAAAATGGATGCATTGTTTTTCTGCTATTTCCTTAATGCAAAATATTGTTTCTCATGATTTGTAAGGGACCATTAGTAACTTCAACTAATTTTTCCTTTCGTATTTGTATGAATGTTTTTGTTTTATTTTGCTAATTCATTTTCATATTTGACTTTTTGAAACAAATTGTTTTGGGCTCGACCTGGCTGCAGAGTTGATTTTTTTTTTCCCCCCTCTGTGGGTTGGTGTCAGTCTCAAAATAGGGGGTCAGCCATTGACGACAGACAATAGGTGCAGGAGTAAGCTATTCGGCCTTTCGAGCCTGCAACGCCATTCACTGTGATCATGGCTGATCATCCACAATCAGTACCCCGTTCCTGCTTTCTCCCCATATCCCTTGACTCCACTATCATTAAGAGCTCTATCTAACTCTTTCTTGAAAGCATCCAGAGAATTGGCCTCGACTGCCTTCTGAGGCAGAGCATTCCACAGATCCACAACACTCTGGGTGAAAAAGTTTTTTCTCAACTCCGTTCTAAATGGCCTACCCCTTATTCTCAAATTGTGGCCTCTAGTTCTGGATTCCCCCAACATCGGGAACATGTTTCCTGTCTCTAGTATGTCTAATCCCTTAATAATTTTATATGTTTCTATCAGATCCCCTCTCATCCTTCTAAATTCCAGTGTATACAAGCCCCAGTCACTCCAATCTTTCGACATATGACAGTCCCGCCACCCCGGGAATTAACCTCGTGAATCTCCGCTGCACTTCCTCAATAGCAAGAATGTCTTTCCTCAGATTTGGAGCCCAAAACTGTACACAATACTCCAGGTGTGGTCTCACCAGGGCCTTGTACAACTGCAGAAGGACCTTTTTGCTCCTATACTCAACTCCCCTTGTTATGAAGACATGAGAGTTTTTTTTTCAGCTTTTTAAAAAAAGATAGTAAGTCTTTGGAATTTTCATCTAAGAGTGCCGTGAAGGCTTAATTGCTGAGTCTGGTCAAGATGGGAATGATTGGATATTTAAGTACGAAGCAAATCAAGTGATCTGAAGGTTAGTGCAGTAAAATGGCAGAGGACGCAAGAGGGATTGTATGGCTTACTCATCTAATTTTTTTTTTGTTTCCTGTTCTTATTATTTGTTCCTCTCTTTCTGAATTGTGAAATATTCCCAAACCACAGGCTTCACTACTGTCTCTATTAATATGCTTTTCCTTCATAATATACCATTAGTTAGCTTGATAGTGATGCCTAGGCTAGTTTTCCTGTTTTATTTTGTCTTAAAGGGATAAGTTACGTATCTTAAATGTTAACCTTGCTTTTTTTTAAGCTGTTAAATCTGTTCCCAATCTACCTAGCTAACCTTATGAAATTACTGTTTGCTTTATTTTGATTTCAGACCCTATTTTTAGATTGAGCATGATAAGCTGCCAAAGGCCTTGAACAAACTGACCATCAATACTTCCTTTATACATTATCTAAAGTTAACTGTTCCCTCATTGGTTTGTTAATATACTGATCATTTAACAAAAAAATCTCTTGTATACTTCTCCACACTATCCCCGCTCATTCTGTTTTGCCAGTATGTATTAAATTCAATTTGTTTAATTCACCCATAGATGAATACAGCCAAACATGACACCGTTACTCCAGGGCCACAGTACCAACAGTCACACAGCTCAACACACACTTAGCACATACACGATATCAAGCACATAAAGATTTCAGTAAGATGCAGCCACGCAAAAATGATAGTCCAGACCCGAGCCGTGAACGCTGCAGAAATCTGCAATCGTCCACAATACCGCTTGTCTTCCGCTGAACAAATATTGGGGGGCGGACCGACTCTAGTGAGTGCACTGGCTCTGACGCCTTGCTCCTGGTGGCTGTAAACAGATGACTATGCGACTTGAGGCCTTGTCCTCGCACGTACAAGATATCAGTAAAAATGAATGTAGATTAGTGTCCCAAGTAATCACTTTCTACCCCTGGTTGCAGCTCTTAATTTTCTGATCTGTCTTGTGTACTGTATGATTGCCATTGTTAGGGGTCCTGTATACAACTTTCAAATTGGGGAGGAGAAGATGGCGTGACGCAGCGCGCGTGGCCACTCCGAAATGATATCGGTATTTGTTAAGTAGGTACTGTGCGCAATCCTGATTTGATGCAGACGGACGTGAGAAGCACGGAGGAACATCTGAAATGCCTGCTTCGCTGCCACTGCTACTGTGCGATCAAGAATCTCAGGAGGGGAAGGCCCCAAATCCTCGGCTTTGCCTATTGCCTGTTGCTGGGGCTGGGGTTGAAGCGCTCGGCAGAGATGGTGCTTGGTGTCGGAGGGCTGGTCGGAGGCTCGGAAGTTTTTGGACGGACTCAAGAGACAGCTGTGGTCGGGTGCTTCCAGGGTGCTGCATCGGCAAGTTTGCGGCGCTGGAGGTTCATGGCAGGGAAAGTTTCTCCCTTCTACTGTCTGCGCGAGATGATGGGACTTTCGAGAGAGTTTGAGACTTTTACTGTGCCCATGGTCTGTTCTTTATCAAATTACGGTATTGCTTTGCACTGTTGTAACTATATGTTATAATTATGTGGTTTTTGTTAGTTTTTTTTAGTCTTGGTTTGTCTTGTGTTTCTGTGATATCATACTGGAGGAACATTGTATCACTTAATGCAGGCATTACTAAATGACAATAAAAGAGAACTGCGTGTCCTCATAATCTAATCTAAAAAGTTATTTCTGCCTGTGGGGGCCATGCATCTGTGTTCTATCTGCATTGTATTCTTTGTTGTGTGTTTATTATAGCAGTTACCCACATGCATGGGGCATGGTAAAAGCAAGGGTTTAATTGCATAAGCATGCTGAGCTCTGGGAAGTTTCGAGCTGGGACCCATTGGGTGTCATATCTTTTGCTGGCCGCTTAATTACATTTGAAATTGTTTAGCTACTTAACTTTGCTTAAACAACAGGAATTCTGCAGATGCTGGAAATTCAAGCAACACACATAAAAGTTGCTGGCAGCATCTCTAGGAAGAGGTGCAGTCGACGTTTCAGGCCGAGACCCTTCGTCAGGACTCTTTACTTTGCTTAAGTATGTTTAATATTGCTGGTTTTAGTTTCGTAAGTTGCATCACTTCGAGACTGTATGTTTTGAAAATTGCTCATAAAGGATCGAATACATTTCTTCGACTTTTTGAACATCCCTGTATTTGGTTTCTAGCAGTGGTATTGGTTTGTTCGAGTTGTTGCTACACTGTCTTTTGCTGTTAGCTCTGCCTAAACTAGGGGTTCCCAGCCTTTTGTGTGCCATGGACCAATAGCATTAACTGATACTGTCCTCTATTTTTTAAAAATGAGTAGATCCTTCCTCTTTACATCTTTCATTCTGTTCGTATTGAGATTACCCTGCCTCCTTTTCCATTTTGCCTAAAAGTAGCCTGGATTTTCCATGCAACTATGTCTTTGTAATGGTTGTTAGATAGTGCCCTCTCTTGATGATTTATTGCAAAGCTTTGAAATCCTTTGTACTCATGCAGGGTTTCCCAACCTTTTTTATTCCATGGACACCTACCATTAACGGAGGGGTCCATAGACCACAGATTGTGAACCCCTCTTTCTTTTAACTTCATTCATACCAAATTACAGTTGAGACACTTTTTGAGGTTACTTCTGAATGGTTGCTATTGCTTGCCCTTAAGTGCTGTCACTTTTCTTTTTGGTAGTCTCCATCACTGCTTAAGAAGCTTTGTTTTGCTTTCTGTAGATATACCTTCAAAGCCTGGACTCCCACCACCTTTTAAGAAGTGCACTTATGGTATGTTATATTATAATTGAAGTCACTCAATAGCTCTTATGAAGTTTGTGTGTGTTGGTTTTGGATTTCAAAGTTCAAGTTCAAAGTATATTATCAATGTATGTATATATTTCATTCTACTCCTTGTTTGTGATGATTGGTTACCATAATCTTTTACATAAAATGTTATTAATAAAGTATTCAGTTGCATTTTTTGCTTTGGGAGCCGTCAATGAGTAGTCGCTCGACCTCAGTAGCACCATCTTAAACCGGATATATCTTTGTTGCCTTATGAAGTTTGTTTTTTTCCATATAGCTGAATAGTTGATCATGCTCCTTAATCGGCCACATATGATGCACTTAACTAAATATGTCATTTGTAACTGATACGGATTATATGGGAGGCAGGTTCTGAGGGTCGGCACAACATTGTGGGCCGAAGGGCCTGTACTGTGCTGTACTATTCTATGTTGTATATTTTTCTGAAATAGTACAGTAATATTTTGAATATCAATTTCCTATGAAATATGTCAAATTCCTGGCCTTGTCTGGCTTACTATTTTTCTCTGGTGGAAAGCTACACATTTTATCTTCCCAACTCTGAATGTAATTGTCATCATCAACACCTTTGTTGTTGTTCTTGATGGACAACTGCACCAGTCTGAGAAACAATGTGTGCTGTATTAGCTTGCCTCCCCACCATTCTCCATCTGACAGCCTTCTGTCTGGTTTTAATTGTTGCTTGTTCCCACAAACAAACACGAGGGAGGTTGTACGGTATCAGGTTTTTTTCTACTGTGGTTTGTCCTTGATTTTTTTTCCCCGAAGAACTTGGGAGCATAATCAGTTATGAAAAATGAAATGGCTTTTTAAAAGGACATTTTAAGAATGTCTCAGTTGTCTTTGAACTGCTGATGTAAGTATTTCATGAAATATGTTTGTTTGTTTGAGTGCCCTTTCTTCCTGTTTCCTGTTTCTCCCTCTACGCACAAGGGAAAAACGGGCGATTTGTGGCTGAAAGGGTTGACGGCCTGATACTGGTTATGGAATTAAATAGTGAAAATTTGAGACTATCAGAAATGGTGAGAAAATAGAAACAGATGTAACTTGCAAACAAAATTATGGTTTTATATGACTTACTTTTATTTTTCTTTAGATACATTAAAGATTATTCACCAAGCACATGGGGCAAAGGTATGTTTAAATTTTGAAAAGAATTTTTTCTGCGTTCAATCTTTTGATAACTTATTGCAGTGTACTGATAAGACTATATTGTTCAGTACATCATAAGCAGAGAACAAAACACTTTTGTGTCACAGCCTTGCTAAAACAAATGTGTTATTTGTGTGTGTTTTCTTATCCTTCTCAAGCTGATTGACTTTGCAAGCTGATTCTATTGCAGTACTTGGTTGGTTTTAAATTGCTATATTCTAATAATCATTTTCAAGTAATTTTAATTGATTGTTAGAATTAACTTGTCAATTAATGTTGAGAGTATTGACTGAGGCCAGTTGATTAATTCGGTTGCTATCATGAATATTCATCTGCATTTTTATGCCTGCTGGATTTGCATCTAGGAACAGGAAAGCAAATAGCTTTCTGTTAATTTGTAATTTGCATTTGACTTTTTAAAAAAAAAACAAATTCATTTTTGTTACCCAAATTGTAGGTGTATAGATTTTGCTTTTCATGTTTTCTAAAGCTTTTCACTCCTGGACATTTTGTATAAAAGGAACTTTTTTGAAAGTGCTTCCTGCTGATGGAAACTTGTTGTTACTGAGATCCTGGTAATATGTGTTCTCTTTTTGCCTCAGAACTTTCAGTTATGAAGGAGGTCAATAAAACTGAAAGTACACCTGTATGCAGTTGAAAACTTTTTAAAGTTATTTTGAAATGGGCTCGTATTTCTGGCCTAATTTTATAGCAGGTAATTTTCCTGTAATATGCTGTCACTTGTAGTATTGTAGAATGGCTCCCTCAACTGGCATATTTGTGCTGTCAGTAAACAGCACAGGGGTGAATGTTCTTTTAAACTTAAAAAAAACTTGAGATGAATGGATAGCAGTCTTCATCATCTCCTCCCTCTCACCATGACCACTTCTGGACTTGCCTCACTATCCCATTTGAATGATCATATGCATTGTGTTGTCAAGTGAGGCATAGTGTTTATCATTTTTGAGTTATGTTCCATTTATTTAGTCTTAATTGAATTAACTACAGGAAAGTTTTGACATTGACCGAAACCTTTTTTATTGACTGCCTATTTCAAGAGTGCTAAGAGGATTAACATTTATATTATTGAATGTTAGCTGTATCCTTGAAGATAAATATTGTAACAATGAGATTGACCTAGAGCTGAGAATCTGCCTGTTTCCAAAGCCAACTTCTAACTTTTTAAGTATTTTGTGAGAATTAAGGTACAATATTTTACATTCAAAATCGTAGTTATGAAGATGCTTAATTTCAAAATATATGGGTGGTTTGTTTTGAAGGTCACACCTTTGCATGTTTAGACTGGACCATTCTCTTGACAACATTGGTGTAATCAAAGAAAACACTTGTGTAGAAGTGAATTTTGTTTTGGTATATTTGGATTAGAAGGTTAATATTTGTGTAGTGAGTCAAATCTAGTGGTCCATTTTTCCAAAGGAAAAATAACTACCAGGTTTTTGAAATAGGTAAAGAATATAATGCACAGCCCACAATATGCTGAAGAAAATCAATGTGTTGAGCATCATCTATTGCAAGGGAACTAGGGGGAGAGGAAGGAAACAAATTTTGTCTCCCAAGATAGTGATGCAAGGCATGTAATTAAACACTGGGTTTCCCAGAATATTCCACCTTGATGCAAATTAACCATATGTTTCATTCTTTTACAGACAAATGACCTTGTTGTAAGTTTGGATAATGATGATCAACTTGTATTAAAGGAAACAAGCACACTAAAAGAAGCAGGAGTGGGTAAGTGCTTGCAAAATTTTTTTTGGATGGTTTGCATTTTTGGAGGTGATGATTAACGGTTAAGCAGCATTGACTGAAGGGCAGTTGGCCACTTGTTCATCTCGTAGTACAATTGACCAATGACAATTGGACCTGACTTGATGTCTCATTGGGATCACGTGTCAAATCCATTGCGTAGTACATGCACATACAATTTCAAAGGAAACTACAGCTGATGAGTACCCCTTATCCGAAATTCCAAAATCCGAATTTATTTATTTGTTTTTGGAACCATGAATGATGTTACAAATGGAGAACTCCACAAGGTGTGGGAAGATTCCCGGGCGATATGCACGGGTGATGTGCATCACACAGTTCTGAGGTAGGACCTCACGTATGTAATGAGTGGAAGTTAATGAAAAATAGAAAAACGCAGCATAAAGCAAAAAGTGAAGATCTCAAATGCATTTAAAAGAGTGGATTCATCAGCATTGGAGTGATCACGTGCAGCTTAACAGTGTGCTGATTGTGAAACAAGCAAAGATCTATCACGACGAACTGAAAATTTAAGGTAATTGTGAATATTCAGCAGGCAGGCTGCAGACATTTAAGAAAAGGCATAGTATTAATTTTTTAATATTTTAAAGATAAAGCATTTGCTTGTCATGAAGCAGAAGATAAGTTCATTGATATAAGAGATTCTGCAGATGTTGGAAATCCAATGACACACACAAAATGCTGGAGGAATTCAGCAGGTCAGGCAGCACCCATGGAAATTAATAAACAGCCAGCATCTCAGGTCGAGACCCTACTATAGATCTGGAAAGGAAGGGGGAAAAGGCCAGAATAAAAAGATTTGGGGAGGAGAAGGGGGATAGCTAGAAGATGATAGGCGAATCCAGCTGGGTAGGAACTGTAAAGGCCTGGAGAAGAAGGGATCTGATACGAGAGCGGACTACAGAGGAAAGGGAAAGAGGAGGGGGCCTGTGGTGAAGTGATAGGCAGGTGAGAAGAGGCCATAGTGGGAAATAGTAGAAGAGGGGAGTGGAGGGAAAAATATTTATTACAGGAAGAAGAAATCGATATTCATGGCATCTAGAGGCTATCCAGGTGGAATATGAGGGTGGCCTTACCTTGGTACAAGAAGGAGCTATGAACAGACATTCTTGGAATGGGAATTGGAATAAAAATGTTTGGCCATTTGGAAGTTCTCCTTTGGTGGTTGGAGCTAAGGTGCTCGATGAAGTTGGCCCCCCCCCCAAATTTATGATGGGTACCACTAATTTAGAAGAGACTGTTTCACTGGACAGAACTGATGTCTGGGGTCCTGTGTGCATGGCGAAGATGGTTGCTGATGTAACCTAAAAAAAAGTAAGATATCGATGGTATACTCTAACCTTTTTTATCAAAACATGACATTGTAGATGGAGACTGAAAGCCTGCCATTGTTCAATGGCTGATTCAGGTTTTCTCCCAATGCTGCTGTGCTGCTTTTGTCACCCTGCACACGTTATATTTTCATTATATTAATGGTATGTTTTCATTTTTACTGTCAGTACACGTGTATCACGAACAAATGTAAGACAAAGACTGCTTACCGGGAGCACACAAATTCAGAGTTGGAAATGATGGCGATCCCAAGCTATCTCATTATACAGTATATTCTAAAATCTGAAACACTTCTGACCTCAAGTATTTTGGGTAAGGGGTACCCAGCCTGTAGGGGTACTCAGTCTGTATTGGCATTGGTGGACGAAGATCTCAATCTCATCTGGACTGTATAGTGAGATTAAAAAGTAGACAGTGAGTATTGTTTACAAATTGTGTTATTTGGGCAAAGCTATATTGGAATCTGTTGGGCCAGATTATGCTGGAGCAGCATGACTTGCAGTCTCAGTTATGGGGATTAAACATTTTTAAAAAATGTTTTCTATATAATATCCAGAATTACAAATTGTGATAATAATCCAACCGAGCCAAAAGTGGAACCACTGTAAGTAATAGAGTAAGGGAAAGGATAAATATCACAATCCACTTCTACCATTTAGTACAATTATAGCTGACCTGATTGTAACTTTGGCTTAGCATTACAGTCTACCTACGGTAACCTGTCAATTCCGAACAGAAATGGGCTCATCAGCCCGACTGGCAAGATGCCCATCTAAGCTAGTGACATTTGCCTGTGTTTGCCCCATATTCCTAAAATCTTCCCTATTCATGCACCTGTCCTCCTCCTGAGGTTGGCTAACAGCTTTAAGGTGCATTACTGCCACCTTCTAAGCTGCAGTGTGGGTCAGGATAATCTAAGTCCTATATATTGTATCAAATTCTATTTTTAAAAATGTATTATTAAGGAACTGTACTATATACTTAAAGCAATAGTTTTGTGATCCTTTTCTGAAAATATTGTTAATGTTAAATTGTATTTTGTTCCATGTTAACTCTAAAACCAGCTGTCCCGTCTCTTGATTATATCTTGGACACCTCATCAGTCTATGCTCAACACTTTCTTGCTGATTACAATACTCACACCTCCTATTGAGTGTCTTCATTAAAAACAATGTATTTAACCCTGTGTGCCCAAACTTCAATCTCGATATTATCTCCTTCTCCCTCCTGCTCTTTACTGCATTCCTTGATCATCCCACTTCTTTCTGGATATGATAAAGATGTCTTCCTGTTTTCCCTTCATTCCATTGTTTTCTCCACATTTTTTGATTTCACTTATGTTTTTCATTTCTCCTTTATTGTAATTTATTTGAATATCCACTTCTCATCTAGTTTCCACCTTTGCTAATTTATCCACTTGCTCATTCCCTCTAATACCAACATGTGCTGGACTCCACATAAAACAGACAGAATCCCATCATTTTCGGTTTAAATAAGGTTTGTATTATGTCATACATAATGTTTGGTCTTGCCTGTGAATGTAAATCTTTTAGACTCCAGATTGTTGTGCTTGAATCAGACTATAATACAACTCTCATCGGTCTCACTTCCTCCACCTACTGCAAAGCTAATAGTCCAGCTGTCATTTCCCCTGTCCACACTGAGAAATCATCATGCATCCGCACCTGTTTACTACTGTTAAAATCAGGCACTATGAATCCTATCCCTAATCTACTATTATCATTTTTGAAGCATCTGTATATATTTGTAAATATTCATAATCATTTTTTGTTTACATAAGATTCAACCATATCTTGATTTTAAAATCAATCCTCTATTTTTCTGTCTCCTATCAAACAATTTAAGATCCACCTCTGGTGCTTAACGCAGTCCAATTGTCTTTTAAATGTTGTAATGTACCTGTCACTACCACTTGCACTGGCAGTTCATTATAAGAATGGTCCACTTTCTGGGTGGAAGA
The DNA here is from genome assembly GCF_030028105.1 of Mobula birostris. NCBI lineage: Eukaryota > Metazoa > Chordata > Chondrichthyes > Myliobatiformes > Myliobatidae > Mobula > Mobula birostris. Next base: position 189,615,272 of record NC_092375.1, read on the forward strand.
ATTCCCTTGTAATTCCTATTAAATCTCTCCCCTGTTAGTATACCCACTAGTTCCTGATTTCCCCAACCGTGGAGTAAAAAGACTGCATTCACACTCTTTATGTTCCTCAGATTTTATTCATCTCTCATTCTCCTAAATTCCAATTTTAAAACCCAAACTTGCTCACTCACTCATCCATTAAGTCATACATGTTTTTTTTTACAAATCTACCTTTATTTATTGATTGATTGAGATGCAGCACAGAAATGGCTCTTCCAGCCTTTGGAACCATACCATCCAGCAACATCAAATTTAACCCTAGCCTAATCAAGGGGCAATTTACAATGAACAATTAACCTACCAACCAGTACATCTTCGGATTGTGGGAGGAAACCGGATCACCCGGAGGAAACCAACGTGGTCACTCCTCGCAGGCAGTGGTGGGAATTGAACCCTGGTCGCTGGTACTGTAAAGCATTGTGCCAAGCACTACTACTGTGCCGCCCTCTGACCCTTGTGAAAGAACTTTCCAAACACCGATGCCTTCAACGAAAATTGACTTGTGTCTGTCTTAAATGGACAAACCTCTACCACATATTTTGGATCTGAAACATTAGTTCTGTTTTTCTTCCTACAGTTGTGGCTTGAGTGGCTGAGTATTTTCTGATTTTATTTTAGATTTCCATCATTTGCACGTTTTTGATTTTTATTTCTCCCCTATCCTATTTGTAAACACTCATCCATAGTTCCCACAAGACAAAACATCCCCTCTGCATGTAGCTTGAGAAGCCTTTCAGATACCTTGTGTTCTTAACTCTGGTGGATATAAGCTTACCCTGTCCAACCTTTCCTTCACAAGGCACCTACCCATTTTGGGCATCAGTCACAGTTCCCTGAACTGTTTCCTTAAGAGAGGCCAATAGTGTACAGCTCTCCACTGTGATCTTGACAACTAATGCACCACTTCTCCTTCTTTGTATTGAATTACCCTTATGGTAAGTAATAATGTTTTGTTAGCTCTCCTGAGTTGATGTCCTCTGTGGCGAATCTATAAATTCTTTACCAGTCCATGCCTTTTCGTTTATCTCACAGGACTGCAGCCTCTACTATTTAGATAACATTTTCTTTCTTGCCCAAATGAACAATTTTAGTTTCTCACATATTCCACCATTCAGTACATATCTTTGTAGTTTCCTTGTGTCCTCTTCACAACTTTCATACCTACACTTCATGCCATCTACAAATTTAGCAGTATGCTTTGTATCTTCTTTGATTTCATTGATGCCCCCATGCTGTAACCAGGAAAAGACCCATTTCTGCCTGCTGTTTACTGTGAACCAGTCTTCTGCCCATATCAGTATAACTTCCTACACAGTGAGATTGAATTTTCTTCAATAACCTTTGATGCCGATCCTTATCAACTATCTTCTGGCGATCTGTATTCTGCATTCGCTGTTCTCCTGTATCTACAGAGTATTATCACTGAGAGTGGGAAGGGGTTGGGAGCCAGAGGAGGAGCTGGACACTGACAGGGTAGCAAGGGAGGGGTCTGAGCAAAAATGTGGCAGGATCATGTATCTGGGTGCTCAAAAGACGATTATGATGTGTTTAGAATCCATGGACGTGAGTGTTGATGCCTGTGCATTCAAGCCTGGTCTATGTTATCTTGGACCTCCATGTCACTTGACCAAGACCCTTTAATAATGTGGGGTGCTGTTATATACACCAAGATGGGTTATCATATGGGGATCGTTCCTCCTCTCTACTAGTCTGGAGGCAAGGCTACATTAATCCCAAGAGACTGCCTAAGAAAGCAAAACTCTGCCTCACTCTCTTCTCAGATTATTTCTTCTCAAGCCTGTGATCTTCCCCACCTGGCCTCACCTATCGCCTTCCACCTAGTCCCTTTTTGTCCCCCCCATCTCCCCCCTTCCTTCTCCGTCCTGAAGAAGTTTCTCAGCCCGAAACATCCACTGTTTATTATAATCTCCATAGCTGATGCCTGATCTGCTGAGTTCCTCCAGCATTTTATGTGTATTGCTCTGGATTTCCAGCATCTGCAAACTTTCTTGTGTTTTATGACTGGAAGTCTGAAATAAAAGCATCTTAGAAGTTGTGATCAGGCCTCAGCAGCTGTGCAGGGAGGAATTGGTAACACATTAATTCAGGGATTCCCAACCACCTTCATGCCATGAATCCCTGACATTAACCGAGGGGTCTGTGAATCCAGGTTGGCAACCCTTGCTTTAGTTGAATAATCCTTCAACCAGGATTCTGATGAAAAATCATTCATTGACAGATAGATGTTTTAAAACCAGACTCAAGATACCTGCAAGTCTGGGGTGGAAGATCTGCCATGTTCCTCCTGTTATAAAGTCAAGAATTGACGTATGAATGGCTTTATTTTTGAATGAAAGTGGTTTGTATAGCATTGAACTTTTATTTTTTTTTGTTTTGCAGCTCATGAAACTGAAATGGCTTTTTTTAAGAAAGAAGATTATGAGACTTACAAAAAGAATCCTGTAATGAACTGGTGACAATAGTAAAAATGATTAAATAACCAGAAATATGACATTCTATGAATGTTTAAGAGGATTGTACACATGAAGCAACTTTTATTTTTCCTATTTAAGTATTATCTGTAAAAATATGCAGTTTGATTTGTCTGGTTTATTAGTATCATTTCACAATATTTTTACCAGTTGAGCAGTTGTTATGTACACTTTTGTAAGGATCAACTTTATTCACCATTTATGTAGATGTATTAGGAATTTGCTGTGGTGCAACAAAATTCAAATATTAAAAATAAAGTATTATATAAAAAGTTGAAGTACTGATATGGAGTAAAAGGTACATAAATAGCAACATGTTATTTGGCTTATCGCATTTGCTCTGCCATTTCATCATGGCTGATCCACTTTCCCTCTCAGCTGCAATTTCTTGCCTACTTCCAGTATCCCTTCATGATGTAAACAGCATAAAAAGTGGCTTCAAGTGTTCACAGTGCAGTGACTGTGGCTAATAGAGGGAGGTGGGGAAGGCTCTGTAGAATGGTGGATCAGATTAACTGCAAACACAAGAAAATCAGGTGCTGGAAATCCAAAGCAACACACACAAGATGCTGGAGAAATTATGCAGGCCAGGTAGCATATATGTCCTGAAATGTTGACTGCTCACTCATTTCCATAGATGCTGCCTGGCCTGCTGAGTTCCTCCAGCATTTTGTGAATGTCTTGATCCTGGTGGAAGAAACTTTTAAGATGGCATTAAGTTTTTGTTTTAATAATGCTATAGCACTTTCCAAAAGTGAGTTTTTGGAAAAGACTATTTGCTAGGTGGGTAGTGTCTGCAACGATTCTTTTACCCACTTCTCTATCATGGACACATACGAGTCCTGCAGTGATGATAGACACAATAGCGGGGGTTCCTAACCTTTTTTCTGCTATGCAGACTTACCATAAACTTAGGGCTTCATAGACCCAGGTTGGGAATCCCTGGATTCGAGCCTTTTCTGCTGTCCTGACAGTTTGTTACAGTTTTTCTATATAATGAGAGAATGCTGCATAAAACCAAACAATAATGGCAAAGTTGAGGGATTTAGAAAGATCTTCAACAGGTCATATTTGTTTATAGTCCAGTATTGAGGGGGAAAAAAGCAAATTTTCATATTTTCCATGGGGAACTGTAGGATAAAATTAAATAGCTGAACCAAAGTAAAACTTATTGTACATAGATATCAAATTGTTATCATTGTTTTAAATAAGCACAATTGTGGTTGTGTTGTTTTTCTAATGTAAAATTATCAGGTTGAGATTTACAGTAAGTTACTGATAACATGCAATGAATTGGCTATTCTAATGCAGAGGAATTGACATTTTCTATAGCTTTTTTTTTGCACCGTATATTGCAAAATAAGACGACAATGGCAAACCACTTCTGTATAAAATGCCAAAAAAAAGTCATGAAAAAGACCGTGATCACCTACGTCATACAACATGGCACACAACTACGGCTATATTGTTGAGTTCCAATCCGATCGTTCCAGTAACCCCGTAGTTCAATGCTAACCTCCAATGCTGTCTGGAATTTGCAGGTTTTCCTTATGACCATGTGGCTTGTCTTTGTGCTCTGGTTTCCTCTACATCCCAAAGATGTGTGCATTGGTAGGTTAATTGGCCACTTAACTGATCCAACCAAGTGGGCCGTGCAGTCGCCCAACACTTTACAGTGCTAGCAATCAAAGTTCAATTCCTGCCACTGTTTAAGGAGTTTTTGTTCTCGCCATGATCCTGTGGGTTTTGTCCAGCTGCTTCTCCCACATTCCAAAGATATACAAATTAGCAAGTTGTGGTCTTGCTATGTTTGCAAGCTGAACCCAGGACATAGAATGCATTTCACTGTATGTTTGCTGAGCTTTACAGGTGACAAAGCTAATCTATAGGTGAATGTTAAAATCTGGGGTGAGTTTGATAACCTAGGGAGAATAAAATATTAGAGTAAATCAGAGGTTTCCAGCCTGGGGTGCATAAATTTAATTAGTGGTATTAGTGTATGGAGCTTTTTAAAAAAAAAAAAGGTTGGGAACTTCCCCCTTCCCCCCCCCCCAATGTAAATGAATGCTTGATTTTTGGCTGAACATACTTTTTGCTGTTTAACTTCAAAATGCTTTGTGTGTGACATTGTACCATTTGAAGCCTATTACTTAATACAAATAATGGTAGCAAATTGTAAAAAAAAACATGACTGACTAAGTGGATGAATGAGCAAATGAGATTGGATTTTAATATGAGCTTGACTGAAGTTATACCAAATCATTTGACATTCAGTTTAGATACTTGAAATAGAAAACTCTAATATAGAACAGAATTATTTTAATTGGATGGACATTATTGGACTTCAAAGACAGATTTTAAAAATCCACTGTCTTATGTTGCAGTACAAATTCTAAAACAGTGTAAAAATACAGACAGGAATCCCACCCAGCAACAAATTCAACATACTAAATATTGCAAGTATCTAAAAATGGGTTGCAATAGGTATTGCAATCTTGTGTGTTTTAGCTCATTTAAATATTTGAGGCTTCAGAAAACTTGCCGCATTCAACAAGGACATTTTGACAGTGAGCAAGAACGTTTGAGTTAGAATTTGTCTGAAACAAACCTGCCAAATTATCATGTGCTGAATGGATGTCTCTCATCATAAAATGTGGGAACCTTAAGTTCAACCCTATCACTAAGTAATGAGGGATACAGTTATCCCTAGGTTAACCATCACCCCTTGCCCTCTAACTAGTATTTTTGAAACACAGTGGGGGGGGGGGAGTTGACTTTTATACTTGCATACTGAAGTTGAGCAGTAATAGTCACAATGTAGAGAGATAAATGGCTGGTAACATGGTCTTTCTCTCCCTATTTTATTCTGTGACTATTTATGCTGAATATTGTGGTAATTGTGGGTGGCATGGTAGAGTTATGGTTAACACTTACAGCACAAGCGAACTGGGTTCAATTCCAGCCACTACCTGTAAGGAGTTTGTATATTCTTCCTGTGATTGCGTGGGCTTCCTCTCACAGTCCAAAGATAGACCAGTTATGTAATCATATAACAATTACAGCACGGAAACAGGCCATCTCAGCCCTTCTAGTCCATGCCGAATGCTTACTCTCACCTAGTCCCACCGACTTGCACTCAGCCCATAACACTCCATTCCTTTCCTGTCTATATATCTATCCAATTTTATTTTAAATGACAATGTCGAGCTTGCCTCTACCACTTCTACTGGAAGCTCGTTCCACACAGCTACCACTCTGTGAGTAAAGAAGTTCCCCCTCGTGTTACCCCTAAACTTTTGCCCCTAACTCTCAACTTGTGTCCTCTTGTTTGAATCTCCCCTACTCAATGGAAAAAGCCTATCCATGCCAACTCTATCTATCCCCCTCATAATTTTAAATACCTCTATCAAGTCCCCCCTCAACTGTCTATGCTCCAAAGAATAAAGACCCAACTTGTTCAACCTTTCTCTGTAACTTGGGTGCTGAAACCCAAGTAACGTTCTAGTAAATCTTCTCTGTACACTCTCTATTTTGTTGACATCTTTCCTATAATTCAGTGACCAGAACTGTACATTGGCCTCACCAATGCCTTGTACAATTTTAACATTACATATCAACTCCTATACTCAATGCTCTGATTTATAAAGGCCAGCATACCAAAAGCTTTCTTCACCACCCTATCCACATGAGATTCCACCTTCAGGGAACTATGTACCATTATTCCTAGATCCCTCTGTTCTACTGCATTCTTCAATGCCCTACCATTTACCACGTATGTCCTATTTTGATTAGTCCTACCAAAATGTAGCACCTCACACTTACCAGCATTAAACTCCATTTGCCAAACTCTTCTAACTGGCCTAAATCTCTCTGCAATCTTTGAAAGCCTACTTCATTATCCACAACTCCACCTATCATAGTAATCCAATTTACCACCCCATCATCCAGATCATTAATGTATATGACAAACAACATTGGACCCAGTACAGATACCTGAGGCACACCACTAGTCACCGGCCTCCAACCTGACAAACAGTTATCCACCACTACTACTCTCTGGCGGTCTCCCATCCAGCCACTGTTGAATCCATTTTACTACTTCAATATTAATACCTAATGATTGAACCTTCCTAACTAACCTTCCCTGTAGAACCTTTTCAAAAGCCTTACTGAAGTCCATATAGACAACATCCACCGCTTTACCCTTGTCAACTTTCCTAGAAACCTCTTCAAAAAAATTCAATAAAATTTGTCAAACATGACCTTCCAAATCCATGTTGACTGTTCCTAATCAGACCCTGTCTATCCAGATAATTATATATACCATCTCTAGGAATACTTTCCATTAATTTACCCACCACTGACGTCAAACTTACAGGCCAGTAATTGCTAGGTTTACTCTTAGAACCCTTTTTCAACAATGGAACAACATGAGCAATACGCCAATTGTCTGGCACCATCCCTGTTTCTAATAACATTTGAAATATTTCTGTCAGAGCCCCTGCTATTTCTACACTAACTTCCCTCAAGGTCCCAGGGAATATCCTGTCAGGACCTGGAGACTTATCCACTTTTATATTCCTTAAAAGCACCAATACTTCCTCCTCTTTAATCATCATAGTTTCCATAACTTCCCTACCTCTATCCCTTACCTTAGACAATTCAATATCCTTCTTAGTGAATATCGAAGAAAAAAAATTGTTCAAAATTTCCCCCCTCTCTTTTGGTTCCACATGTAGCTGTCCACTCTGATTCTCTAATGGACCAATTTTATCCCTCACTATCCTTTTGCTATTAATATAACTGTAGAAACCCTTTGGATTTATTTTCACCTTACTTGCCAAAGCAACCTCGTATCTTTTAGCTTTTCTAATTTCTTTCTTAAGATTCTTTTTACATTCTTTACATTCCTCGAACACTTCTTTATTCTATGCTTCCTATATTTATTGTAGTTGTCTCTCTTTTTCCGAACCAAGTTTCCAGTATCCCTTAAACCATGGCTCTCTCAAACTTTTAACCTAACAGGAACATAAAGATTCTGTACCCTCAAAATTTCACCTTTAAATGACCTCCATTTCTCTATTACATCCTTCCCATAAAACAATTTGTCCCAATCCACCCCTAAATCCTTTCGCATCTCCTTAAAAGTTATTAGTTCTCCAATCAAAAATCTCAACCCTGGGACCAGTCTTATCCTTCTCCATAATTATATTGAACCCAATGGCATTGTGATCACTGGACCCGAAGTGCTCCCCAACACATACCTCCATCACCTGACCTATCTCATTCCCTAACAGGAGATCCAACACTGCCCCTTCTCTCATTGGTACCTCTATGTATTGCTGCAAAAAAATATCCTGCACACATTTTACAAACTCCAAATCATCCAGCCCTTTTACAGTATGGGCTTCCCAGACTGTGGAAAATTAAAAATATCCCACAATGACAACCTTGTGCTTACTACAGATATCTGCTATCTCCTTACAAATTTGCTCCCCCACTTCTCACTTCCCATTAGGTGGTCTAGAATACACCCCCATTTCTTAATTCCACCCAAATAGCCTCTCTAGACGAGACCTCTAATCTATCCTGCCAGAGCATCGCTGTAATATTTTCTCTGACAAGCAATGCAACACCTCCCCCACTTGTCCCTCTGATTCTATCACACCTAAAGCACAGAAATTGCTACAACATCATACTTCCAGGTATCAATCCATGCTCTAAGCTCATCCACCTTCTTACAATGCTCCTAGCATTAAAATAAGTGCATTTAAGAAATTTTCCACCTTTTTCTCTGTTTGCACTGACGGTGCAAACAAATTTACTATCTCTGTTTTCTTCCTTCTCCCCTACATCTGTTCCTACACTCTGGTTCCCCTCCCCCCTTGTATCTAGTTTAAATCCACTACAGCCTCTTTAGCAAACCTACCTGCAAGAATATTTGTCCCCCTCTGGTTCAGACGTAAACCGTCCTGCCGGAACAGGGCCCAACTTCCCTGAAAAACTGCCCAATTATCCATAAATCTGAAGCCCCCTCTCCTGCACCATGTCTTCAGCCACGTGTTGATCTGCGCTATCTTACTATTGCTAAACCCGTCTGCACATGGTACTGGTAGCAATCCTGAGATTGCTATCCTGGAAGTCCTGTCCTTTAACTTGGCGCCTAACTCCCTAAACTCACCTTTCAGGACCTCCTCCCTCTTCCTACCCATTACATGGACCACGACATCTGGCTGCTCATCCTCCCACTTGAGAATACTGAGAACTCGATCCAAAATATCGCGGACCTTGGCACCGGGGAGGCAACAGACCATCTGGGATTCTCCATCTCTTCCACAGAACCTGTCATCTGTCCCCCTAACTATCAAATCCCCTATCACTACTGCTCTCTTCCCTCCTTCCCTTCTGAGCTGAGGGTCTAGTGTCGGTGCCAGAGACACAACCACTGCAACTTGTCCCTGGTAGGTCGTCCCCATCAACAGTATCCAAAATGATATACTTATTATTGTGGGAATGGCCACGGGTGCTCTGCTCATTCTGTCTATCCCCCTTCCCCCTCCTGACAGTCACCCAGCTACCTGTCTCCTGACTCTTAGAGGTGACTATCTCTCTGTAACTCCTGTTTATTTCTGCCTCTGCCTCCCAAATGATCCGAAGTTCATCCAGCTCCAGCTCCAGTTCCCTAACTCGGTTTGGTAGGTTAATTGTAAATTGTCCTGTGCTTAGGCTAGGGTTAAATTGGGGGATTGCTAGACAGTGTGGCTCGAAGGCCTGTTCTGCACTATATCTCAATAAATAAAATCCAGGACAGTTTTCCTCCAAATTCGATCAAAAAATCTGTCGAAGAGACAAAATGAACACAAATACCGCACATTTTAATGCTTAAAGTTGTGGTTTAAAAGAAACAATACACTGTACAGTCTACAAAAGCTTAAGTTGTAGGTCTGGATGTTTATTTCAGCATGAAGTATAGATTTTGAAACATAATCCATTTATTTTCTGTCATGTTTATTTGCAATCAATCCTATTGAGTAACTGGAACAGTACTTGATTTTATTTTGCTGCACAGGAATAACACTCTAGGGAATAGCAGGTTAGGAAAAATCAAGTTCTAAACTCACACCTCATGTTAATTAGAATGCATCTAACACTTCTGGCATTTTTTAATTAAAATATACTCTGTATTGCAAGTATGCTGAGAAGTTATGGGCAGTTTTAACTCCAGAAAATTAGAAAATTATGAATTAGTTTGTTGCAAGGTTATACAATGCATATTCAAATACTCTTGTATAGTAAAAGCCAGTGTCAGGTAATATTTTATGGTCCAGCCAGATCATAGTAAATGGCTCCAGCAACTAATTGCCACTTCAAGTCTGTGTGAACTTTTGGGAACATAGTTGGGAAGAATGCAGGTGGAGTGGCTGGGGTGTGGAATTATTTCTTCTCTACCTGTAGGACAACCTTACTAATTTCTCAACATTCAGGATTATTTTTGCTTAAGTCAATAGACATTCCAGCTCTTTCTCCTAAGTAACCTTGCTCCATAATTAGTTAAGGATACACCAATGCAATTAATGTTATGCTTAAGAGTGTTCTATGACCATAATGTGTCACTCTAAACACAGAAGCATTAGTAACACACATCAAAGTTGCTGGTGAACGCAGCAGGCCAGGCAGCATCTCTAGGAAGAGGTACAGTCGACGTTTCAGGCCGAGACCCTTCATCTGGACTAACTGAAGGAAGAGTTAGTAAGAGATATGAAAGTGGGCTTGCTGCGTTCACCAGCAACTTTGCTGTGTGTTGCTTGAATTTCCAGCATCTGCAGAATTCCTGTTGTTTACAGAAGCATTCGTGTTTTTTTAAAGTCCATAACTATTATATCCTAAATTTGCCCTATTAAAATGTTCTTCTAACTGCAGAAAATTAGCATCTGTACAAAGCATATGCAAAAATCAATTGTATGTAAAGGAATAACTAATCTTGAACAGTAACTCAGCTTTCTTTTTTACATACTGTATATATTTTAAAAAACTATAGAACATGACGAGGTACTTTTGAAGGTGGAAATCAAACGATGCTGGTGTTCTCCGCAGTGAAATCTGATAAAGGACTTGCTTCACTAAGCTCACGGAACCTCACATGGTGATTGGCTTCCCAGCCTCGCCTGATCTGGATCAGCCTACGATTCACACAAGGAAGGAGAAGGTACACTTTGGCCAGAAGGACGATACAAGGCACAATGAGAGTAATTGCAAATGTAGGTGGCAGGTAGAACTTGTACTGGCTAGAGTCAAATGCTTTACGCCATCCATAAGTTAGAACGTGCAGCGTGCTGATCACCAGCGCAACAAATCCAAGTCGGGACTGAAAAAAAGAAAAGATTTCATAATTGTGTACAGATTAAATATTTCTTAGAATCCACATGAATAATGTACATCATTAATGAGATTTTGCACAATTAAGTTTTAGAACTCCGAAATAAATGGAAGTTGTTTTCCTACCATTCTAATTCATAAGTTTAAATTTACTTTTGTAGTAACAATAAGAAGAACAGGGCTGAACATGTTTATATTTCAATTGTTTGTGTCTTCACAGTGATGAATGTGAATTTAAGTTTACTTTGTGAATTGCCATTCTTAAAAATCGCAATAATGAAACAAATTGCTGATCCAAACCATTGTTAAGTTATATTTCAAAATATGCTAATGTATAATTTTGCCTAATGTTATAATTTTAGTATCCTTATCACTTTCCTAGCCAGTGGTACTGATGGTCTGATATACACAAAGTGCTGGAGGAGCTCAGAAGGTCAGGCAGCATCTATGTATGGGGCACCTTATTTTCTGTCTGGGTAGCCTCCAGCTTAATGGGATCAACTTCAATTTCTCAAACCTTCACCATTCCCCGTTCTTGTTTCCCTCTCTCACCTCTTCTTACCAGCCCCATCACCTCCATCTAGGACTCCTCTCCCTTTCCCTTCTTTCATGGTATTCTGTCCTCTATCAGATTCCCCTTCTCAGCCCTTTATCTCTTTCAATCAACTTCCTAGCTCTTCAGCCCCTCCGCCCTCCTAATTTCTCCCCCCCCAAAACACTTTATTCTGAATTCTTCCTCTTTCCTTTCTAATCCTTATGAAGGGTGTCAGCCCGAAACGTTGACTGTTATTGCCATCCATAGATGCTGCCTGATCTGCTGAGCTCTTCCAGAACATCATGTGTATTATTCTAGACTTCTAGCACCTTTCGTGTCTATGTTTTAGTACTAATGGACTTCTGATGTCAGATAGATCATCTTGTCATTACTGTACATATATGCAGGAATCCTGGCAATTTTCCCTTTGAGATGCTAAATATTGACAAGTGTGGTGCCTATTGATTACCTATCTTTGGCAAACCAGTATGAACTTGCATTTATCTAGCTTCCCCTCCTCAGCCAAGCATTCACCTGTCAAGTTATCATAGTCACGGGAAGCAATCCAGAGATTACTATCCTGGAGGTCCCGTTTCTTAGCTTGCTACCTACTCTCTAAAATCTCAGCAGGTCCTCCTCACCTTGTCTACCTGTGTCATTGGTGCCAACATGTACCAAGACTTCCAGCTCCTCGCCCTTGCCCTTCAGAGTGCCATGGACCCGATCTGAGACATCCCTGACCCTGGCATCAGGGAGGCAACATACCATCCAGGTGTCTCCAGCGCACCCACAAAATCTCATCTATCCCTCTGACTATGGAATCTTCCATCAACACTGCAGTTTTCTTCACCTCGCTGTGTCTCTGCTGCTGTGGCTCAGAAGAGCAGTCACTGTGCCTCCCCCCAGTAGTTTGTCCCCCTCAATGATATCTAAAGTTGTATCGTTATTATTGAGGGGAATGGCCACAGGTGTACTCTGCACTGGCTGTGCATTTCCTCTCCTTCTGACAATCATCCTGTTACCTGTCTCCTTCAATTTAGGGGTGACTACCTCTCTGTAGCTCCTGTCCATCACCTTCTCCTTCTCTCCTGTGAGCCAAAGATCATGGAGCTGCAGCTCACTGCACTCGCAGACTTCCCACATCCCACGCACAGTATAAGACACTGCCCCTGGAGCCATTCTCATGACACCACTATACCCTAACAGAGAAGAGTGTACAAATAAGAACACTATGTGAGAAACCTACCAAGTACTTTACCTCACCCAAGCCCAATGAGCCAAAGCCGCTCTAAACACTGACACACTCCATTTGAACCTGTGCTATTTTATTGGCCTTTTTTAATTAATCCCTCTTGCTAATTGGTCACTCAACTCAAACTGCCACAAAGCTCTGCCTTTAAAATCTCGATTGCCATCCTTATTGAAAGCCAACTCTTTTTGCGCATCCCTGATGTAGCCCTATCTAAAATGCTAAGAAAATAACAACCCGTTGTTGATTTGCTAAGGTGAATTCCCAGTGACGTACCTTCCACAGATGCTAGGATTACTGGCCTGTAGTTTCCCAGGTTTGTATTTACCCTTCTTAAACAACTGCACACTATTAGTCACTCTCCAGTCTTCTGGCAGTTTACTTGTTGCTAATAAAATCTCAGCCAGAGCTCCCACAATTTCTGCTCCAGCTTCCCACTGTGTTTCTTGGATATACCTGATCAGATCTTGGGATCAACCTTCATATTTTAAAATATACAATACCTTATCTGCCGTAATGCCGACTATTCCCAAGATCTCCCCCTTAACCATCTCAAGGTGCAATATCATCTCGTCTCTCTCCAAAATAAAAAATGAAGGAGAAAAATCACTGAAGACTTCACCAATCTCCTGCAGCTCCAAAGATAATCCATTTTGGTCTTCGGCTCTGTTCTCTCCCTAATGTAGTTAAAATCTCTTTGGAATCTTAGTTAAAAAAAATTATACTTCATGATTTCATGTCTGAGAGTGCTTCAGTGTGACAAACTGCTTAACCAATTTGATGACAATTTATTATTCTGAGGGATAATATATACAGCCTTTGGAAAGACAGTGGTTGATTGGAGATAGTCAGAACGGAAGAGATTCTGCAGATGTTAAAAGTCCAAAATAATGCACACAAAATGCTGGAGGAACTCAGCAGGTCAAGCAGCATCAACGGAGAGGAATAAACAGTCGATTTTTTGGGCCACATTTCATCAACTTTACCTCAACTTGTACCCTGCCCTTAAGTTCACTTGGTCCATCTCTGACACCTCCCTCCCCTTTCTCAATCTCTCTGGAGATAGACTGTCTACTGCTATCTTTTATAAACTTAATGACTCTTCACCACTATCTGGACTATATCTCTTCCCACCCTGTCACTTTCCACCCATTCCCTCTTCTCAGTTCTACTGTCTCCTCCACGAGTTCTCATGATGAGGTTTTCCATTCAGGACATCTGAAATATCCTTCATCCTCAAAGAATGATGTTTCCCTTCCTCTACCACTGATGCTGCCTCATGTGCATCTCGATTTCCTGGACATCTCTCCTCATCCCACCTTACTGCCACCATAACAGGGATAAAGTTCCTCTTGTTCCTAACTACCACCCTATGAGCCTCTACATCCAGTACATCATTCTCTGGAATTTCCACCATCTTCACTGGGATACTACCTCTAAATGCACCTTTACCTTTCCCCTACTCTCCACTTTCTGCAGGGGTTCCTCTCTCTGTGATTCAGTTGTCTATTCATCTCTCCTGCCACTTATTCCTGCAAGTGGCACAAGTGCTACACCTACTCATTCACCTCCACCATCATCCAGGGCCCTGAAGTCCCTCCAGGTGAGGCAACATTTCACCTGCAAATCTATCAAGAGTCATCTACTGAATCCAGTTTTGGCTCCCCTACATTAATGAGATGTGATGTAGATTGGGGGACTGCTTTGTTAAGTGACTTGGTTCCATTTACTACAAGTGGGATTTGCAGGTGGCTAACCATTTTAATTCACCCTGAGCCAATAGTCAGACACCCTCAGCCAATAAGCTGGTCCTGGACTTATTTCATAATTTACTGGCATAATTTGCATATTACTATTTAACTATTTATGGTTCTATTGCTATTTATTATTTATGGTGCAACTGTAATGAAAACCAATTTCCCCCGTGATCAATAAAGTATGACTATGACTATGATTAATTCTGCTCTCCATATACATTCCGAAATGTTGGTTCATGGCCTCCTCTACCGCTACCATGGGGCTACCCTCGAGCTGGAGGAGCAACACCTCAGATTCCATCGGGGTAGTCTCCAACCTGACAACATGAGCATTGATTTCTCTAATTTCCAGTAATTTCTCCTCCCTGCTTCCATCCTCCATTTTGGCTCCCCTTATCACTCATCATCTCATCTGCCTCCACCTCCCTCTGGTACCTTCCCCCTTTCTTTTCTCCCATAATCCACTCTCTTCTCCTATTAGATTCCTTCTTCAGCCCCTTTGCACCTATCACCTCCCCTTCCCCCCCTCCTTAATCTGCCTTCTCCCCCCCTTACTTTCCAGTCCTGAAGGGTCTCATCCCAAATACAGACTTGTTTTAATGTTAGTACTTACAAAATACCCATACCCCAGTTACTTCACATAAATCTAAATTAATATTGACATCCGTTATAGTACTCACCAAAGACTCACACCAGAAATAATCAAGTATCATAGAAACATGCGAACTCCATGTTACAGAAACAAATGTCAAATTGCCTTACTTGAATGAAATTGAACTCCCGCCAGTTCAGAGAATTGGCCACTGAAGGCAATGATGTCACAGCAAGCAATGAAAGCACACCAATAGCCAAAATTCCAAAGAAGAGGTAAATTTCCATCCGCCACACTTCGTCTTCTACCCAAGCATTCTTCTTGTCACCTCTGGCCTGTTAAAACATTGGAAATTAACTCATGTACAAATCTGGAACCAAATCAGCTATACACAAAGAATCATTAACTTTCTTTAATTGGTTTTCTGTGTTTTAACAATACACTACTTCAACTCTTAATCATTCTTGTATGCATGTTTTAAAACCTTGCTGTTGTGTATTTGATATTTCAGTAATCTTGTGTGTCTATATATATATATATAAAAATTTGATTAAGCATTCTTGTTTAAATAATTCATTATTACAGGTTATATGTAAAAATGTGAATTGCACACGTCATTACACTACCATGTGATGTGCTTGCCTCATTTAAAGTTAACACAAAGTTAAACTTGCATTCTTGGACTCTCTTGCCTTTCTTTGAATTAGTTTAATGTTTTGAAGTTATAAAACATAACAGCTGCATCAATACCTTTTTTTTGAGTTTTGATGAAAGATTTACACCCACAATGTCAAAACCATTTTTTTTAAAGCAATCTGATGAATCTGATAAATGATTGTCAGCATTAAAGTTACCATTTGCTTTATTTCAATATGTTGTGGTGTGGGTCAGCTATATAATAAAGTGTAAAAATCTTTATTAAGATCTCATTGAATAATGCCAGTCTTCTATTACAGAGGCTTCACATTCAAATGATTTAATGAGATTTCAACATATTTATTTATTTAGAGATACAGTGTGGAATATGGCCTTCTGACCCTTCAAGCTGCGTCACCCATCAACCCAATTTAATCCTAGCCTAATTACAGGACAATTTACAATGACCAATTAATCTACTAACCAGTATGTCTTTGGACTGTGGGAGGAAACTGAGTCATCCATAGAAAACCCACACATTCCACAAGGAGGATATACAAACTCCTTACAGAGGGTAATGGAATTGAACTCTTAACTCTGATGCCCAGGGCTATAATAGTGGCTTTAAGATTAACGTCCCTTAAAAAATTAATATTCGAATTGTCCTGGAAATCTTTAACTGATTTATTTGGACCAGCTGAGATGCGAACTATGGCATCTCTGTTTCAGTCTGGTCTCTAAGTCACTACAATCTTCACACAGTTTCTCTGGCAGTATTATTTTAGCAGTTAGATGGGTACGGTAAACCACATTTTTGATGCTCGATTATTGCAACCTCGGAGTCCAGATAGAACGTTATACAAAAGAATGCTTTTCAGTGACAAATCAACTCAATACTTATTTATTACATTGTAGTAGAGACATTAGAATACTTCATGTGAATGTTCTATGAGAAGATTTCACAAATGAATTAAAACCTAAAATTTAATTTCTGTTAAATCCTATAGAGTACACTTTTTCATTCTTTCCTATAAGCCCACAGTAAGTTCTGAATTAAATGTGAAATATAGTATGTTGTTCAAAACCAGAGGAAAATAATGACAGGGTTAGATGATTTTTCAAGCCATGGCTAAAAAAAACGAATAAAATGCTGAAATAGTAAAGGCTATTGGGATTTGTAGGTTTATACGGATCTATAGATTACATGCAATACTCTATGGGAGATCAAGCAGATTAAAAATTTGTTATGATTCTTGTTATTAGTTGCTATATTTTTTGTCTGTGAACACCATAATTTACTTTTGGAATGCTAGACATTTAAATGCCAGTGATTATAGCCAATTTTTCCTTAGTTCAATGGCTGCTACTCGTTTAATGTCATCTGATACAGCTCAGGAAAGCTACAGAATACATTGTCACCGTATTAAATATTACAATCTACAGTTAATTAGAAAGTCAGGTTAATAATTTTTACTAATTGTACTCTGTTCCTACTAATTTAGTCAGTTCAATTTTTGTTATAATTTGAATTGCACTTAAAGTGGTAATTTGCCATCTTAATGATATTACTTAATTGGAATTTCTAGGTAATTTGATAAATCAAAAAAATTTCTTTCTATCCCAACCCCCACCCATCCTAAATCCCTACTCCAAGAAAAGATTTTAGTTTGAGCTTCTGTTCAAAAGCTAAATTTGTTTATAAGAGCAAACACCTTGTTTGACTCCTGTAAAATGCTCAGAAATTGTTCTCCAACAAAGCTGCCACTTGGTGGTGTGCTTGCTGCATCTTTTGATAATAGCTAGTAACACGTCAGCTGCAGCATGGTATCAGAGAGGGATGATGTTTTGGAAATGACAGTTCTCTTACCCAAGCTGATGCTTCATTCAGCAGCTGGTAGCGGGCCGACCTGCGCATAGGGAGACACAGGCTGTATACGACATGCAAGGCGGCACAGAGAAAGCTCAACAGGCCAAGTTCCTTCCTTTGCTGAAGCCACTGATCTAACCAGCATGGAAAGCGTTTGTACTTTGTACCATTACGTAGTTGAAAGGCGGCTGCAAGAACACCAGGCAGGTAAACAAGGGACAGCATCTCAAATGAAACACATGGTAGAGTGGCATTAACAACATCAATTGGGATCTTATAAAATTTATTCTGCCCTTTCATTACATAGGGGTGAATAACACTTCTAATAAAATTATAAGCATAGAAAAGTACAAATAGGACGACAGTCAGGAGAGCAGGTATTTTCCATGAAGGAAAAAGATGTAATGGGAGGTTCTCAATTTCTCTTGCAGATGATAATGATCCCATATCCACAGGAATGAATCCCATATTTCGTGTGATTTCACTCACTACACACCGAGCTTCTTGGCTGTCACTGCAGATCAGCACCTGTTGGAGACAAAGATATTCTTGTAAATACTGCGTCAGGGGTACTTGGTGTAGTTGAAATGGCTGTGTGTGTTCTTCATGCCAGATGTTGGAGCATTGGTCCGTGGTGCAGAAGGAATAGGAGTGGACTGGTAGTGACGGGGGAACAGTCAAGAGATTCTGTGGACGTGAACGGGGCACCCAGATGGTATGTTGCCTCCCAGAAGCCAGGGTCAGGAACATCTCAGATCGCATCCACAGCATTTTGGAGAGGGAGGGGGAACAGCCAGATGTTTTGGTACATTTTGGTACCAGTGACATAGGAAGGAAAAGCAATGAAGTCCTGAAAAGAGAATTTAGAGAGCTAGGTAGAAAGCGGAAAAGCAGGACTTCCAGGGTAGTAATTTCTGAATTGCTGCCTGTGCCACATTCTAGTGAGGGTAAAAACAAGATGATTTGGCAGATAAATGTGTGGCTGAGAAGCTGGTGCAGGGGGCAGGGCTTCAGGTTCTTAGATCATTCGGATGTCTTCTGAGAGAGGTATGACCTGTACAAAAGTGATGGGTTGTACCTGAATCCAAGGGAGACCAATATTCTCATGGACAGGTTTGTTAAAGCTCTTGGGGAGGGCTTAAACTAATTTGGCAGCAGGACGGGAACCGGAATGAAGGGACTCAGGATAGGACAGATGGTAAAAAGGTAAAGATAGCGTGCCCTCAGACTGTCAGGAAGGACAGGCAGATGATAGGACATAATTGCAGCCAGCAGGGTGAGTATCAGTGCATTAGGGATGCAGAATCAAAAAGGAGTGACAAATACAGTAAAGTGTCACATCTCATGCACAGGATATAAGAAATAAGGTGGATGATCTTGTTGCATTTTTACAGATTGTCAGGTATGATGTAACCATTACTGAATGATGGCTAAAGGATGGTTGTAGTTGGGAGCTGAATGTCCAAGGTTACACGTTATATCAGAGGTAGGCAGACTGGATGGCGTGGCTCTGCTGGTAGAGAATGGCATCAAATTATGCGAAAGATGTGACACAGGATCAGAAGATATTGTATCCTTGTGGGTTGAGTTAAGAAACTGCAAAGGTAAAAGGACCCTGATGACAGTTACATACAGGCCTCCCAACAGTAGCTGGGATGTGGACTACAGATTACAGTGGGAAATAGAAAAATGTGTTAACAGGATAATGTTATGACAGTAATGGGAGATTTCAACATGCAGTTCGATTGGGAAAATAAGGTTGGTAATCAATCTCAAGAGAATGAATTTCTTGAATGCCCATGAGATAGATTTTTAGAGCAGCTTGTTGTGGAGCCTGCTGGGGATCAGCTGTACTGGACTGGGTTTTATGTAATGAACTGGAGGCGATTAGGAAGCTTAAGGTAAAAGAACCTTAGGAGGCAGTGATCATAATATGATTGAGTTCAACTTGAAATTTGTTAGGGAGAAAGTAAAGCCTGATGTAGCAATATTTCAGTAGAGTAAAGGAAATTACAGTGGTATGAGAGAGGAGTTCATCAAAGTAAATTGGAAGGAGACGCTGGCAGAAATGTGGAGAAATTTCTTTAGTCAGAGGATGGTGAATTTGTGGAATTTGTTATCAAAGGCAGCTGTGGATGTCAGGTTGTTGGGTGTATTTAAGGTGAGATTGATAGGTTCTTCATTGGCCATGGCATCAAAGCTTATGGGGAGAAGTCCAGGTTGTGGGGCTGAGGGATAAAAAGGATCAGCCATGATTAAATGGCAAAGCAGGCTCGTTGGGCCAAATGGCCTAATTTTACTCCTATGTATTATGGTCTTAAGTACATTATTGACATGGAAACATGGTTCTAGGAATTTTAAGGCTAAATAATGAACATGCAGTTATTCTCACTATAAAATACATATTTTTAAATAATCAGTGATGTTCACGAAGTCAACAGGAAATACAAAGTTATGTCGCTTCATAAACGTTTGTAGTCACTCACTAAAGTCATGATATTTTTTGTGGCAGCAGTACAGTGTAATACATAAAATTACTACAGTACTGAGCAAAATTCTTATGTGCATATATATACCTCGGGTGCCTGAGACTTTAACACAGTACTCTTGTAATTTCATGTATTGCACTGTACTGCTGCTGCAACAAATCAAACAAATTTCATAACAGATGTGTGAGTAATGACAAACCCGATTCTGATATGGGTCTCTATTGTGGACTGAGAGTGGAAAGGGGACAGGGAGAGGGGAATCATGGTTGGGAAAAGGGAATGCCAGAGAGACATTCTGTAGTGATTGATAAACCAATTGTTTGGAATCAAATCACCTTGCCTGGTGTCTCAGGGCTGGGTGTGTCTGCACCACCCCACCTCTGGCACAATTCCTTCTCCGCCACCTGTCCCATGCCCCTCCACCCGCAGCACTCCACCCTCACCATTCCCAATATATTTTGCTCCCACCAGATTTACAAACTCACTCACCGCTCCACATTGATAAGTACATTACTGTGCAAGTCTTATGTCCCTGAGCTATATATATGTGCCAAAGACTTGCACAATACTGGATACACAAAATGTCGGGGACCCAACAGTACTACACCAGGCAATCCTACTGCAATTTACCGACTCTGAAGTGTTACAAGTTATTTTCAGTTCAACGTGGAAACTCCTTTACACCAACATTAGTTTTAAGATAAACTCATTCTAAGTGAAACATAAAATTGTATATTGCTTCTGAGAGATGTGATTGTGCTTATGATCCATACATTTTTTTCAGGAGAAGGAAACCAGAGGTCCATGAGCCAGTCCTCACTGGAGGATGAAGTGGACAGGGTCAGCAACTTTAAGTTCCTCAGTGTTAGTATTTCGGAAGACCCAGGCTGGGCCCAGCACATGTGCAATTATGAAGAAAGCACAGCAGTGCCTCTACTTCCTTAGGAGATTGTGGAGATTTGGCACGACATCTAAAACTTCGACAAACTCCTATAGGTGCATAGTGTAGAGTATATTCACTGGCTGCATCATGGCCTAGTATGAAAACACGAATGCCCTTGAACAGAAAATCCTACAGAAAATAGCGGTTAGGGCCCAGTGCATCACGGATAAAGCCCGCACTACCACTGAGCACATCTACATAGAGTATTGTCACAGGACAGTAGCATCCATCATTCGGGACCCCCACCACATCAGACATGCTGCTGCTGTCAGGAAGGTGTTACAGGAGCCTCAGGACTCAAACCAGCAGGTTCTGAAACAGTTAATACCCCTCAACTATCAGGCTCTTGAACCAAAGTGGATAACTCTCTCAACTTCAATCACCCCATCATTGAAATATTCCCACAACAAATGGACTCATTTTCAAGGGCTCTTCACCTCATGCTCCTGATATTTATTGTTCCTTTATTTTTTATCATTATTATTTCTTTCTTTTTGTACGTGAACAGTTTGTTGTCCTTGACTCACTGGTTGAATGCCCAAGTTGGTGCGGTCTTCCATTGATTCCACAATGGTTATTATTCTATGATGCATTTATTGAGGAAGCCCACAAGAAAATGAATCTCAGGGTTGTATATGGTGACATATGTACGTTGATAATAGATATACTTTGAACCTTTTTAAAAATTCATAATTCAACTCAATGAAAAACAGTGAGCTGACTGCAATATACTGTTTGAAATTTACCATTAAAGAATTATTTTTTTTTACATTATTACAGTACCAAAAGGCATAAATATAAGATACTGAAAGGTCAAATTATTAAAAGGTACTTTATATCCAGAGTTCAGTAGCAGTTCAAAGGTCAAAGTAAAGTATTTACCAAAATACAGATACATCACCACATGCAACTCTGAGATTTGTTTTCCTGCAGGCATACTCAGTAAATCCAAGAACCATAATAGAATCAATGAAAGACCAACAAGGTGGACACCGAGTGTGCAAAATACATTAAAAAAAAATCAAGAACATGAGATGACGAATCGTCGAAAGTGAGTCCATAGGTTGTGGGAACATTTCAGTAATGAGGCAAGTGAAATTGAGTGAAGTTAATCCCTCTGGTTCAAGAGCCTGATAGTTGAGGGATAATAACTGTTCCTGTACCTGGTGATGTGAGTCCCGAGTCTCCTGTACTTTCTTCCTAATGGCAGCAGCGAGAACAGGATCTGGTTGGTGGGGGTTCCTGATGATGGATGCTGCTTTCCTGAGACAGTGCACCATGCAGATATGCTCTTTGTGATCCCTCATCAATCAAAAATTGTGTCACATTAATAAAAGTTAGACAATTACATTGCATTAGGTTATGTTACTCATACATACCTGTTTATTTCCATCTCTAGCACCAGATTGTAAGGCCCAGGCTGAGATGACATTAAACCCTTTTACAACCGTAGATCCTGGGAACAAGGAAGCAAGTCGTTCTGCATTTGATTCGTCACTCGCATTTACTTCCACGTTGTTGCTGACATCGACCACAATCTTGCCCGTCAGACAATCTCTTAGTTCGCTCAGCGTACTGTAATGTTCATGGTGCACTGCCACAAAGATGATATTCACCCTGTCTATGGCTTGACGTTGACTAGTAACTTCAACGGTACTGGGAAACAAACCTCCATTGCGTTTAGGATATCGGCTTCCGACAATCACGCCATATCCAGAACAGATGAGGCGAGATGCCAATGAACGAGCAAAATCACCAGTCCCCAAAATTCCAACTGTAATTGTCTGCAAGTTGTAATGATGGATGTCATTGTCCTTCCCCAAGAGTGGCCGTACCATCTCTCTCTTAGCCATTCTCTGCAGCAGAAAAAGAAAAGGTGAGATGTGATTTTCTGTGAGTAATGTGCCACGCAGCAAATTAACACCATGTGTTGCTCAACATCCTCCAAGGGGACCACTACCTTGTGATTTGGAGCCTTGCACGCCTCAGTGACCCGGAGTCTGAGCTTTATGCTTCGGCTCTTGGTCAAAGGGTGGAGGACAGACTAAGAGTGGTCCATTGATCTTCCAGGTTCAGGGGTTCAGCTCAGGGCTAACAACCCTGACTGATAAAACAAAATTGTTTCGGGAACAGCAATGAAGAATCTGTCCACATCTGAGTGCAACAGTATTCCTGAGTCTCCACCCAGGTCTTGCATGACTGACAGTAGTGAAAACCGAGCTACTGACACTAGGAAGGAAGCCCTGAACACTGCCACAGATGGAGAACCTTCATTGCTACCCTAAACGCCAGTGGCATCACAGGCAGTAAGTAAGTTGCTCAACATATTGGAGTTGCTGTGGGGAAGGGAGAATGCCAGATCTCTTCATTAATATTAAATACCTGAGAGTTCTTGCTTCCAAAAACACAATAGACAATAGGTGCAGGAGTAGGCCCTTCGAGCCAGCATCGCCATTCACTGTGATCATGGCTGATCATCCACAATCAGTATCCAGTTCCTGCCTCATCCCCATAACCTTTGATTCCGCTATCTTTAAGAGCTCTATCCATCTCTTTCTTGAAAGCATCCAGAGACTTGGCCTCCACTGCCTTCTGGGGCAGAGCATTCCACATATCCACCACTCTCTGGGTGAAAAAGTTTTTCCTCAACTCCGTTCTAAATGGCCTACCCCTTATTCTTAAACTGTGGCCTCTGGTTCTGGACTCCCCCAACATCGGGAACATGCTTCCTGTCTCCAGCGTGTCCAATCCCTTAATAATCTTATATGTTTCAATAAGATACCCTCTCAGCCTTCTAAATTCCAGTGTATACAAGCCCAGTTGCTCCAATCTTTCAACATATGACAGTCCCGCCATCCTGGGAATTAACCTTGTGAACCTACGCTGCACTCCCTCAATAGCAAGCATGTCCTTCCTCAAATTTGGTGACCAAAACTGCACACAGTACTCCAGGTGTGGTCTCACCAGGGCCCTGTACAGCTGCAGAAGGACCTCTTTGCTCCTATGCTCAATTCCCCTTGTTGTGAAGGCCAGCATGCCATTAGCTTTCTTCACTGCCTGTTGTACCTGCATGCTTGCTTTCAGTGACTGATGCACAAGAACACCTAGATCTCTTATTTACAGAGGTGGGAACAACTGGTGATCAATACATTTGCACCGTTAATTATTACCGATGAATTGCTACCCAATCTTTAAGGTTCAAAGTTCAAAGTACATATGCAGTATACAACTCTGAGATTAGCCTTCCCACAGGCAGCCACGAAACAACCAAAACAACAAGACTGTTCAAAGAAAAACATCAAACTCCCAACAAGCAAAAAAAAAAACAAAGAGTAAAAAAAGGACGAAAAACAGAATATAAAACAAGAAACCACAAAGTCAACGGAACAGTTCAGGAATGTTCAGTTTCAGCTAAATTCATTTCAATCCGACTGCAGGCCGCACAGCCAGTATGTTCCGTTCAAAATTGCACAAAATAGCAATGAAGAAAGGAGTACTGTAACTGGAAACCAGAAGCACATCATAACGGGAATTACAGAGTCCAGTCTCTAAACCACATCGATTAACTTGCCCACGACCAAAGATTCTGGCATCATCCTCCGAGCGAGAGGCAGACCAATCAAACGCAGGCACCTTCCTCAGGGAGCAGAGAGCAAGACAGAGATTGGTCACTTGCAGGCGGATGGCACTGAACAACTGCTCGCCTGCCTTGTTGACTTCAATTTTCCTCAATGCTTTAATCGGCCAGGTTTTTAGGCCTCCAGGATGCACACCATTGAAAACCTCACTGAACCTCCCCAGAGGCAGCAAAGTGCTAGATCGCCCAATCAGCCCGAAAACACAACACAGACTGTAGATGGCAGGCTTCAATAGCAGCTGAATCGTTTTTGAAAGAAGAAAAGGGCATTATTGGGCTAAATCATGGACTCGATGGGCTGAATGGCCTATTTCTGCTCCTATATCTTATGGTCTTATCATGTTGGTTATTGTTGGCAGTTCCAAGGAGTGTCTAATGCACGGATGAATGGTCAAATCTGGGGTGAAATCTAACAAGAGAAAGAAGAGAAATAAGATTTATGTATAGTACTGTGCAAAAGTCTTAGGCTGGTATGTACAGATAGGGAGCCTGAGAGTTTTGCACAATACTGTAGTACTGAGAATGGGAAGGGGTCAGGGAGAGGGGAATCATGGTTGGGAAAAGGGGAAGGAGCAGGAAGCACCAGAGAAATGTTCTGTAATGATCAATAAACCAATTGTTTGAAATCAAATGACCTTGACTGGCGTCTCAGGGCTGGGTGCATCTGCACCTGCACCATCCCCTGCCCCGGCAATCCTTCTCTGTCACCTGTCCTACACCCCTCCAGCGGCACTCCACCCTCACCTTTCCTAACAACCTTTGCTCCCACCAGATTTACAAACTCACTCTCCACTCCACATTGACAAGAACAGTACTGTGCAAATGTCTTAGGCATTTATATATACACACACACACACATACATATATATACCTAAGACTTTTGAACAGTACTATAGGGTTGGTGTATATGCAGAGAGATTAGTTGATGTGGACTCAGTGGGTCCCAAGGCCTGTTTCTATTTGAGGAGACTTGCCAGTATTCAGCTGCTGTAACACAAGTTATTTCCTAAATTACCTGGATCCATTCAAAATATGGGATCTCATGAGTAAACCAAAGTTTTGAGTACAGGAGCATGGATGTTATGTTGAAGTTGTATTAAGACATTGGTGAGGCCTAATTTGGTGTATTGGGTACAGTTTTAGTCACCTGCCTATAGGAAAGATGTAAATACGTTTGAACGAGTACAGAGAAAATTTACAAGGATGTTGCTGGGTCTGGAGGACCTTCACAACATGGAAACACTGAATAGTATAGGACTTCATTCCTTGGAATGTAGAAGACTGGGAAGAGATTTGATAGAGGTATACAAAATTATGAGGGGTATAGATAGGGTAAATGCAAGCAGGCTTTTCAGACTGAGGTTGGGTGGGACTACAACTAGAGGTCATGGGTTAAGGGTGAAAGGTGAAAAGTTTAAAGGGAACAAGAGGGGAAGCTTCTTCACTCAGAGGGTGATGAGAGTGTAGAATGAGCTGCCAGCACAAATGGTGCGTGCAAGCTCGATTTCAAAGGGAAGTTTGGATAGGTACGTGGATATGGTCACGGTGCAGTTTAATGGGAGTAGGCAGTTTAAATGGCTCAGTACAGACTAGATGGGCCAAAGGGGCTGTTTCTATGACTCTAGTGACAGACAGGTGCTGGCACATGTTACTCCATTCTGTCGCGGAATTAATGTGGAATCCAGCAGCACAGCTGCGAATGCCCGGCTTCCCCAGTATTGTGCGGAGATTTGTCACCTTGATTCCATGTCAATCAGTCCGTTGGTCCAAACTGTAAACCGGGAGGGTAACTTATTTTATTTTGTATATTATTTTGGTTTAACATGTTAATTTCCTTCTTCAACAAATATGTCTTTTTCCAGTTGTTGTTAGGGCAGAACAGTAACGCAGTGGTTAGCACAACACTTTACAGTACAGGCAACCCCAGTTTCAATTCCTGCTGCTGTGTGGAAGGAGTTTGCACATTCTCCCTGTGGGGTTTCCTCCAGCTGCTCTGGTTTCCTCCCACAGGCCAAAGGCCTAGCAGTTGGTAGGTTAATGGATCACTATAAAGTGTCCTGGGATTCACTTGGGTGATTGCTGGGCAGTGTGGCTCGAAGGGCTGGAACACTGTATCTCAATAAATATTTTTTAAAATACCTCAATATTTGAAGGATGCCAAAGCTCCATTAACATCTCTGACTCCTTTCAAAGGTGCAAAGGGAAATCCAGAGATAGGCCTCAGGGGAACCCCACACAAGGACAGTTACTGCTGAGGTTGCCTGGTGCCTTACTGGCACCTTCAGGGTGTGGTTAATCAGTCTAAACAGCCATCGAAATCCAGCCCAGTTAACTGAAATGGGGTTGGGACTACGGATGGTGAGCTGAATTGCTTCAACAGTTTAAAATGCACACATCTACATAAAAACCACGTTCTAAAAATACCAGATAGCGGAAATACAAGCAGAAATAGTTGGAAATGATTAACGATCATATAGGATTCACTGAGGGAAACAAATCTGATTTTGAAAACATGGGGCTGCTCATACCATGCGAACCCTCCTGATCCAAATGTAGAGTGCCAGCCTTACTGGTTCAATGGATCCTGGAGTCATATGTCAAAGTGTTGAGCAGCACGGTTCATTGGAGCAACTGAGGCCCAACCCTCGAAAAATCTCTGACGGCTTTGACAACCGATAAAACCTTTCCTCCTGCCTTGCCAGCTGTCCAAAATGTCAAGTGTTATATTTATTTCTGAAACTATGAGAAATAAAGTATTAAAATAGATTTTAAAACTAACATGGGAAAAAAAATAATATAACTGATTAATACAAAAATAAAACAGAACTTCTCTTTTCTTCTCTTAAGTGCTGGCAGTTTCAGCTGGATAGATTTCTAGTGCTAGGCAATGCTGGGTTAGAGTATACTCCATCATACAGTATCAACTCATGGTAAATTCATCTCTTCCATGGCTGATATAGAAGTCCTGGAGTTGCTGCCGTTTATTAGAACAGGTGGGCAATATTTCAGGTCCAAACTGTTTTTAATCAGACTTGGAAGGATCTGTTCTGGTCAGTAAAGCTAGCCTGAAGAAGCACAAAAGAGCACCACCACCACGTTAACATCATGAACAGGTTGGATAAGGTCATGCTATTATGAGTTAAGAAGGGAACCAATTTCCCAGAACAAACATGAGAAAGTCTGTGGATGCTGGAAATCCACAGCAACACATAGAATGCTGGAGGAACTCAGCAGGTCAGGCAGCATCTACGGAAATGAATAAACACAAGAGATTCTGTAGCAGCCAGAATGAAAAGTTGGGGGGAGGCATCTTCCCCCTTCCTTCTCAGTCCTGTAGAAAAATCTTGGCCTGAAATGTCTACTGGTTACTCTTTTCCATAGATGCTGCCTGACCTGCTGAGTTCCAATTTCAGAGAAGTCTTAATTTTTGGATCACCTTTTCAGTGAAACAGAGCACCCCAAGCAGGTGGCTGTGAGGCGCCGTCACCCGTCCGACCGTCAGGGGTGGCACAGTAGCGCAGTGGCTCGTGCAATCGCTTTACGGCACCAGTGACCACTGATCGCGGACTGATTCTCACCGCGGTCAGTAAGGAGTTAGTACTTTCTCCGCCCATAACCGTGTGGAGTTTCTCTGGGCTTCCTCTCACATTCCAAAGACGTACGGTTTGGATGAGGGAGTTGTGGGCATTTTATTTTGGCACCAGAAGCGTGGCGACACTTTTGGGATGCCCAGCACGTTCCTCGCTGATTGATTTGATTTAATCAACTGCATGTTTACTGCATGCTTTGATGTACATGTGACAAATAAAGCTAATCCTAATCTTTGCTTTATTCAGCAGTCTGAGAAGTAAATAAGTGCTTGTACTATGGAGCGCCACGGATTAAAAACGGAATGAGTAGGTGGTGGGGTTGTGGGGGGGGGGGGAGGTCCTGCATGTAAGAGTTCCTTTTTATTGTTCCACAAGGCACAATTTCCAAGACCTTAATCTTCGCAGGAATGCCAAAGGCCCTTGGCAATACAAGTGAAGAGGTATATTCTTGCATGAGAAATTACCGAATAATGTTTCATTTCCATCATCTTTCCGCTAATGCTGCACAAACAATTTCATGGGTACTCTCTTAGCACCCAAGTATTTGTACTCCTCCACCACCTCAACTTCTTTTCCCAGAATGTATACAGGACTCGGTCACAGACCTCTTCCTCCTAAAATCAATCACCATCTCCCTGACTGGTCATATTCAGGAGCAGGTGAGTCCTCCCAAACCACTCCACAAACTTGATGACCAGTCCTTTGTACTCTGACTCCTGCCCATCTTTGATACACCCAACCACCGCAGAGTCATCACAGAACTTCTGCAAGTGACAAGACTGAGGTGTCCAGTGTGAACAGAAACGGAGACAGGACAGTCCCTGGTGGGGCTCCAGTGCCACTCACCACCATCTCAGACAGGGAACTACCCCGCTGTACAAACTGGGGTCTGTCTGTCAGCTAGTCAATAATTCAGGAGATAGTGGATTTGTCTACACCCATCCTTTGCAGCTTCTCACTCAGAAGAAGTGGCTGGATTGTATTGAAGGCAGTAGAGAAATCAAAAGATGCGATTCTTGCGATGCCACCA
Organism: Mobula birostris; assembly: GCF_030028105.1. NCBI lineage: Eukaryota > Metazoa > Chordata > Chondrichthyes > Myliobatiformes > Myliobatidae > Mobula > Mobula birostris. The sequence continues at coordinate 189,644,504 of NC_092375.1, forward strand.
GCACCATCCAGGCGGGAGTGAGCTCCTTGCAACAGGCAGATGATGATCATCACCTCCACATGAGGTTGGTTTATTCCTAAATATAACAACATTAAGCGTACATGAAGAGGCATTTTACTGATATTTGGAACCAATCAAAATTAGACTTAATGAAATGTAACATTTAAAATTAGGCAAACTACATTGAAGACGTACTCAAAATGAGCAGATGAGGAGGAATTTCTTTAGCCAGATAGTGCCGAATCTATGGAATTTGTTGCCACAGGTGGCTGTGGAAGCCAAGTCATTGGGTATATTTAAGGCACAGGTTGATGAATTATTGATTGGTCAGGGCATGAAAAGATACAGGGAGAAGCCAGGAGATTGGGGCTGAGAGGGAAAATGGATCTGCCATTATGAAATGGTGGAGCAGACTCAATGGGCCAAATGGCCTAATTCTTCTCCTATATCTTATGGTCTAAAATACCCCCAAACTCGGAAACTGACATGTTCACTCCTATTGGATATATTTGTGAAAAGTATTTGAACCATATTGCCACAGTAATATTAAGCTGAGAACTGGTGTGCTGGACAAATCCTTAATTTCAAAAAGCTATATTTAACCACAGCTGTAAAGACTAAATGTAGTGAGTCCAATATTCCAGATAATACATTTTTGAACTTCAGTCTCGTGTTTGATTTCAAAAGTTCACTCATTTATCTTTTCAGAGTAAATATTTAGGACAGTTGGGCAAGGACACTCGGTTAAATGATATCGCAGTGGGAGAGACAATACAGAAAAGTGGCAGCTGATTATTTTTTTCCAAATGATCCATAATCTTTTGCAAACATTCAGCTGCAAACTTCTGAGTTTCAACAGTCAGCTTCTACCGACTGGCTGAAATGCATTCTCACTCCATCTGAGTGTGTAGATAATATGAACAAGTCTGCCTCTACTGTCCAGCCCAGCTTGTGAGATCTCATTGGGATTTCTGGATGAATTTTGGTGAAAACAGCTTCTACAATGGTATTTAGTAGGACGGACAGGATGCTGGAGGGGAAGCTAACTATTATCAAGTCATGATGTTGCATGATTTAGAAGGGGTACCTGAAACCTCCAGGAGGGCCAGAACCTTGTCGTGGTTTGGAGCCTTGCACGCCTCAATGACCTGGAAAGTTATGTTAGCAGGAACTATTATCGAAGTATGTATGCAGTATACAACCCTGAGATTCAGCTTCCCACAGGCAGCCACGAAACAAAGAAAGAAAACCATGGAAAGAAAATACATCAACCCCCCCAATATGCAAATAACAAAAAGAAAACAAGCGATAAACACGCAATATAAAACACCGAACGACAAATCACTGAATGAGTCCGAGCATATTCAGTTCAGCTCAGTTTAGTGCTGTGTTGTTCATTAACTTAAGGCTGCAGAGACAGTCAGATCTGATCAAAATTGCACAGAGTAGCAAAGACAACAGAAAAAAGCAACCAGAAGTCAAAAACACATCATAACGTGACCTAAAGAGTCCAATCCACAGACCACATCTATTAAAGCTTGCCCAGGACTCCAGTGGCCTTGGAGGGAGAGAGGGTGGGGGGAGGGAAGAGGGGAGAGGAGGAGGGGGGGGAGGGGGGAGAGGGAGAGAGAGGTGGGAGAGAGAGAGAGGGGGGCTATTTGAACACAAAGGCTTTCCTCCATGAGCAGCGGATAAAAAGAGAGAGAGACCATCACATGCAGACATCTTCCTCTGGCAGCAGCAAGTGATCCTTTACATTGTCAAGTGTGAGCTGTGACTGATTTGCTTGGGAAACATCTAACTGCAATGAACAGGCCCTGAAGCATTATAGGCATTATAGCATTATATAAACTTCACCAAGTAGCTAACACCCCTACTAATGGTGCTAACGCTTGGGAAGAAGGTGAAGTGAACATTCAGCAGAGGAAACCTGCAAGCACTTTAGCTTCATCTTGGGCACAGCATCCATAAAAACGATGGGTATTCATGGGCCATCCTCCATCTAAAACAGCGAGATAAATATATTGTTTTTCTCCAATTATCAGTTTCTCCTCGTGTCCATATTACAGCTTAACAGATAAAAGTGCAAGTTCTATAAATTAAGAAAAAATTTCAACCTTAGTAATTGTGAAAAGAGCAAGTTCACACCATCGGCATCCCAAATTGTGAAACAGTGAAAATTGTGACAAGTTATGTAAACCACCCTAATTTTGAGGAATCAGTTCAAAAATGGACTGCATAAGTTCTTTCAAGTGTTTCGTGTATATTATGGCTTCACATGCAAAGAAAAGGCTAATTTAGAAGTAATATATGGAAAGGTAAGTCTCATAACTAATAATCCTCAATTCCCTACTCTATCAAATATCTAATCAATTCTCCTGCATATTTTCCCCCGACCTGCATTGGGTACTTCGTTCCTCACATTCAGTACTCTCGGCAGAAAGTCTCCAAATGTGCACTTTTCCCTTCAACTTTACAATCTATTTCACTAAAACTTATGCATAGCATTAACCAAGAGAATTTTCTTTAGCAAGCTAAGCAATCTCAGATTCTTAATTTCAGAGTTTAAGGACAGTTATTGTTTCAATTATTCACTCACAAACAGTATCCGGAAAGGTTTTTAAAAAAAAAATTTCAAGATTCAAAGCACATTTATTACCAAAGTTGTATGCAGTGTACAACCCGTGGATTTGTCAGACTAAATAAAGAAACACTAAGGAACCCATTCAAAGAAAACATCAAACATCCAACATGCAAAAAAAGAATAAATCGTGTGAATGGCAAGAAACGAGCAAAACACAAGGAATATAAAACATCAAACCACAGAGTCACTGAAACTGCCTCAGAATGTTCAGTTTAATTAAACACTGCAATGAAAATTCTTCCAAGAGGATCACAACCTTGTCACGGTTTGGAGGCTTATGTTCCTCAGTGACCCGGAGAGCTACGCTGGCTGGAGTCAGGGCTTTATGCTTTGGTTCTTAGTAGGGTCACCCATGCCAAACAGGTCAAAGGGTAGAGGCCAGACTATGCCATCAGGTTGAAGGCTAACAACCCTCTCTGGTAAAACAAAATTGTTACAGAAATAGTGATGAATCCTTCTACATCTGAATGCGACAGTATTCCTGAGTCTCCACCGGGGATGTGTGACTAAGAGCAGCGAAAGCTGAGAGGAAGCTACTGACATGATGAAGGAAGCCCTGAACACCATCAGAGATGGAGGGTCCTCATCGTTGCCCTAAATGCCAGCGGCACAACAGGCAGTAAGTAATAAAACTTGGACATTATGGTTGGATACATGACCATTAATTACATGTTGTACATTGTTTCCCTCTATTTATCATACAACCACATTCGCTTTCCTTTTTGCTGAGCTTTCACAGGTCGACTTTATTCTACTATTCACTACAATTTCTACAACCAATCCTTCTCTTGGTCAATGGCCTGTAGCCTCTAAATTACATCATTTATTGTTGATATTTTCTGAATTGTATTCTATTTTTCTAGCTTCATGCTGTGCAACATGCCATTTCCCACCTTCTAAACTTAACAAATACTTTATTTGCTTCACCTTTTACTTATCTGAAATCTGACTATCCCGATTGACAATAACCACTTTTTCTTTTACCGAAGGTGCTCCTTCCCACCACTCGCCTGCAGGTCACCTTGGACAAGGTGTAGCTCCTGCTTAATGCCCCCCCCCCCCCACATTATCAGGGTCACATGAAGCCTTGGGAGAAGATGGTGGATGGATGTACGAGCAGCCAGTGCATATCACAAGTCCTGGTTATGTGAGCACTGACGCCAGGCAGACAATCTCTGAAGAATAGTGATAATGATTGAGATCACTTATCTTGTAAAGACACTGCCCAGAAGGCGGCAATGGCAAACCATTTCTGTAGAAACATTTGGAAGAACAATCATGGTCATTGATAGACCAACAGCGTGAGAGGGTGTGGGGGGGGGGGAGGTTCTTCCCCACAGGCAACGATCCCTTGTTCAGAAGAGATATTAAAGACCATGATCGACCACATCATACAACGTGGCTAGGGTTGCCAAGTGTCCCAAATTAGCTGGGACATCCCGTATATTGGGGTAAATTGGTTTGTCCCATATGGGACTGCCCTTGTCCCGTATTTCCCCTGCTAAGGTAGAGCGTTCCTATGAAACTTTTCATGCCGAAATGGCGTAAAGCGCAAAAGCAATTACCATTAATTTATATGGGAAAAATTTTTTGAGCGTTCCCAGACCCAAAAAATAACCTACCAAATCATAGCAATAACACATAAAACCTAAAAATACCACTAACATATAGTAAAAGCAGGAGTGATATGATAAATACACAGCCTATATAAAGTAGAAATAATGTATGTACAGTGTATCAGAATCGGGAAGGTTAAGCCAAACAACACACATCAAAGTTGCTGGTGAACGCAGCAGGCCAGGCACCAGCAACTTCGATGTGGGTTGCTTGAATTTCCAGCATCTGCAGATTTCCTCGTGTTTGCGAGGTTAAGCCAAAACCGATTTGTAGAGGAAAAAAATTGTTACGTACACGCAAGCGCACATCACGCATGCACACACAGGTACCCGCGCAAGGCTTCATGGTCATGGTAGTCCTTCTCGGGGTAAACACAAGTGTCCCGTATTTGACTGCTACTTTTGTCCCTTATTTGGGAGTGAGAAAGTTGGCAACCCTAAGTGTGGCACTTAATGATGATGATTTTCCCTCTGAAAGCATCAAGATCTTGTACAACAAACTGCCAAGCAGAACAGATATATCTGTGCTTGCTCTTAAAGTGAAAATTTATTGAAATAAGGCCAGTTGACATTGCAGGCCGAGATCCTACTTCAGGACTGGAAAGGAAGGGGAGAAATCAGAGTAAGGTGGGGGGGGGGATGGTGGAAGAGGTAGAAGGTGATAGGTGAAAGGTGAAACTGGGAGACGGGGAGGGGTGAAGTAAAGAGCTGGGACGTTGATTGGTGAAAGAGATTAAGGCCTGGAGAAGGCGGAATCTGACAGGACAGGACAGAAGGCCATGGAAGAAAGGGAAAGGGGAGGAGCACCAAATGGAGGTGCTGGGCAGGTAAGGAGATATGGAAAGGGAAGGAAACAGGAATGGGGACTGGTGAAGAGGGCGGGCCATTACTGGAAGTTTGAGACATCGATGTTCATGCCATCATAGTTGAGGACTATCCAGATGGAACATAACCTGAGTGTGGCCTCATCCTGGCAGTAGAGATGGCCGTGGACTGACCTGTTAGAATGGGAAATGGGAAGCAGGATTGAAATGGGTGGCTACTGGGCGATCCACTTATTGTGGCTGACGGAGTGTAGGTGCTTGGCGAAATGGTCTCCCAATCTACGTCGGGTCTCACCAATATACAGGAGGCCAGATCTAGGAGCACTGGCTACAGTAGATGACCTCAACAGGTGAAGTGTCGTCTCACCTGGAAAGACTGTTTGGGGCCTTGAATAGTAGTGAGGGAGGAGGTGTGGGGGCAGGTGAGGCACTTGTTCCGCGCATATTTATTGAAATAAATTTATTCTTAACTTGTCCTGAATGAATTTGAGCTTTTAAGTGCTATGAATATGTTGCCATAGCCGACAAGAAGCTTTAGCCTTAACACTATCTGCAAATTTAGGCAATTGTGATTGCAGCCGGAACTCCAAATTGCAGTGCCATCTCCGAGCAACTCCTGCGATAAACTGTGATAGCTTTTCTCTTGCATGTCTGTTCATCTGAAAGCCTCTTTCCACTAAGTCAGCAAATTTTCAACTTCTGATCTTTCTCCAACACTTAATTAGGCTTTTCATCTACACTCTTTCGGATGCTTTTTAATACTTTGCCCCCAGTGAATGTTAGGCTTGTTATCGAGCAATTCTCTGGGGAATCCTGATGGCTCTACTTCAACTACTTGCTTTCTAAACTTGAAAATGCAGGAAAACACAAAACTTTTTTTTAATGCAGGGCTTTACTCTCTTGGCTAAGGCAAGACGGTTATTAGAAAACAAAGAACTCCATTTTTGGACCCATGGCTAATAGAATTGGAAATCTTCAACAAATAGCCATAACAAATTGATTTTAATCTTCCATGGGTCCTTGAAACAACTGAAAGCTATTTAGCAATTAGGCATAAGCAGATTTGAACAGAACATATGCACACAATAGACAAAGCAAAGTTCATACTTTCTGTGAAACATGTTCACAGTCTATGACATACATTCCTTTGGTCTGCAATCTTTCCGGTTTGACAGAAAATACAGAAAATTTTCTTTTTTGTTTCCAAAAGCAAAGAAGAATAAGCACTTAGCAATGTAGTTTTGTCCTAAAATAAAATATTCTGGTATAAGAGGGAAAAAACAACTTAATAATTAAAAACATGAGAAAATCTGCAGATGCTGGAAATCCAGAGCAATACACACAAAGTGCTGGAGGAACTCAGCAGGTCTGGCAGCACCTTTGAAAAAGAGTAAACTGTCGATGTTTTGGGCCGAGACCTTTCAACAGGACTGGAAAGAAAGAGGAGAAGTCAGATTAAGAGGGTGGGAGGAGGGGAGAAGGTAGTACAAGGTGGTAGGTGATAGGTGAAACTGGGAGAGGGGGTGAAGCAAAGAGCTGAGAAGTTGATTGGTGGAAGAGATAAAGAGCTGAAGAGATAATTTAACAATTAACTTTATGTATTCTCATTTGCTTTGAAAATCCTTAAACATATAAAACGTTCCAGTGTGAGTTTATTACGTATGTCTCTGGTGTTTGTGTATTGTAATATTTAGCAATTTCCTTGCTGGCATTCTGGTCAGTTTAAATTGAGAATCAGGTTTAATCCACCAAGGGAATGGATGTGGAAGTTGTCCAGCACTACAAACACCTGGGAACTCCCCCGGACAATAAACTGGACTGGACTAAAAATACAGGGGCTCGGTACAAGAAGTAACAGAGCCAACTGTACTTCCTGAGGAGGCTCTGGTCCTTCAACATCTGCAGTACTAAGCTGCAGATGTTTTACGACTCAGTGGTGGACAGCATTCTATTCTACGCTGTAGTCTGCTGGGGCAGCAGGGTGACAGCAGCTGATGCCAAGGAGATCGATAAGCTCGTCAGGAAGGCTGGTTCTGTTCTGGGGGTGGAACTGGATTCCCAAGTAGTTGTGTCTGAGAGGAGGTTGCTGCAGAAGCTACGGAGTGTTATGAAGGATCCCTCTCACCCCTCCATGACATACAGGACAAACAGAGGAGCACCTTTAGTAACAGACTGATTCCTCCGAGGTTCACCACTGAACGTCACAGGAGATCCTTTCCCCCCGTGGCTATAAGACTCTGCGACTCCTCCTTAAGCATACAATTATATGGTTTCATTGCACATTTGTATTTTACACTATTATTTTATATTGTGATCAAGATTGGAAATACAAACATCAAACAAGTCAACAAATTCAAATATCTTGGCAGCCTAATAACAAGTGATGGCAGGTGCGACACAGATATCAAATACAGAATAGCAATGGCGAAAGAAGCTTTCCAAAAAATGAAGACCATATTAACAGACAGAAAGATGAGCATGTACACTAAAAACAGAATACTGCAGTGCTACATTTATTCTATCCTGACTTATGGAAGTGAATGCTGGACCATTTCTCCAGCAATGGAAAAGAGACCAGAAGCAGCTGAATTATGGTTCTACAGGAGAATGTTAAAAATATCATGGACCACACACACATCAAATGAAGAAGTTCTCAGAAGAGCCCAAGCAGTTCGATCACTCATACCAACAATAAGAGAAAGACAACTCAGATTCCTAGAACACATCATGCGGAAAGATGAACTAGTAAAACTCATACTCTCTGGAAAGATTGAGGGGAGCAAACTTAGAGGAAGACGTCGGCTTATGTACATCAAAAGCATAGCCTGGTGGCTACACATCGAGGAAATGGAAGTCATTCAAAAAACGGAGGATAGATCTATATGGAAAACCATGGTCACCAAAGTCCACATCAGATATGGTACCTAGACAGACGTTATATTGCACATTTTGTATCCATTTTTGTACCTCAATACTTACATTTTGTATTTAAAAGTATATATTTCTGACTGAGCAACCTTACAATCATAATTTCCTTCAGGATGAATAAAGTTTTATCTTAATTTATCTAAATATTACCAGCATACATTGTGAAATTTGTTAACTTTGCAGCAGCAGTACAACGCAACACATAATAATAGAGAAAGAAAAACTGTGAATTACAGTAAGTGTGTGTATATATATATAAAATAGTAAAATTAAATAGGTAGTGCAAAAATAGAAATAAAAAAGTACTGAGGTAGGATTCATGGGTTCAACGTTCATTCAGAAATCAGATGGCAGAGGGGAAGAAGCCGTTCCTGAATCATTGAGTGTGTGTCTTCAGGCTCCTGATGGTAGCAACGTAAACAAGGCATGACCAGGGTAATGGGGGTCCTTAATGATGGACGGAGATTGTTTATTTCCCTGCAGAGCTGTCCCTCATCCCAATATCAACATTACAGATATGAATTGAGAAATGAAAAGTATGATCTTTCATGCAAAGTGGATTTTAAACAAGGTTTTGATATATGGATGCAGAAAAATAAACACATTTATTTCCCACATAGAGAGGAGCCAACTGGTGTCATATGTTCGAAGAACTTCAACGTTAGTTTTGTTAACATCTATTTAATTCCAAGCAGCATGTAATTCATTTTTGAAAACCATTACAAACAAATGCTTTGAATGCACTTGCAGGGAAAATACTGAATGAACATAAACCGAATGGATTCCCTCCACTTCCTCTTGACTAGCTCCAGTAGAAAAGTTGTTGTCATCTTTACAAATCATAATTATGTATGCTTCACGCCAATTAAAATTATTTCTCTTTCTGGTAAAAAAAAAACTTCCTCTCCTTCCCCTCTTCATCTATTTCCCACTCTGGCCTCTTACCTCATCTCATTTGCCTATCACCTCTTCTTGGTGACCCTCCTCCTCTCTTTCTCCTATGGTCCACTCTCCTCTCCTATCAGAATCCCTCCTCTCCAGCCCTTTATCTTTCCTATCCACCTGGCTGTTTATCACCTTCTGGCCATCCCCCTTCCCCTCTCCTTTGCATTCTGGTGTCTTCCCTCTTTCCACTCATGATGAAAGGCCTAGGCGTGAAACCTCACGTGTTTATTCATTTCCATAGAGGCTGCCTGACCTGCTGATTTCCTGCAGCATTTTGTGTGTGTGTGTGTGTGTGTGTGTGTGTGTGTGTGTGTGTGTGTGTGTGTGTGTGTGTGTGTGTGTGTGTGTGTTGTTTAAAATTATAGTTTATTATGTTGTACTATCATAATTAGAATGTGTTCATTTATAATGAACAAGTGAAAATCTGCAGATGCTGGAAATCCAAGTAACACACACAAAATGCTGGAGGAACTCAGCAGGCCAGGCAGCATCTGTGGAAAGGTGTACAGTCGACGTTTTGGGTTAGACCTTCCTGCTGAAGGGTTTCGACCCGAACCGTCGACTGTTTACTCTTTTACACAGATGCTGCCTGGACTGCTGAGTTCCTCTAGCATTTTGTGTGTGTTACTTCTGTTTATAATGACTGAGTCTGTTAGTGAGACACAAACACCTGGTATTGATTAAGATCTTTATACTTGCTTTGTCCAACTACTTGCCTTTAGAACAAAATGAGAATACTAACTTGTACCACTGTGAGAGGTGAAGAATTGAGTATACAAACCGTTCACTACATCTCTGGATTCACTAGAAGTATGTCTAATTCCCAAAGAATTCTACTAAATCTAAGAGAAAGAAGTTAACTCAAAATTTAACTTTTACTATAAAACTTTATATTTATGACAGTCAGACACTTACAGAAGTTATCAGTCTTGTGGAAGGTAGAAGAGATATTTTAGAGTCATTATTTTGGTTGTGGCACAGTGCACAATCTGGAAATTAAGATTGTTTGCCAGCAACTCTTGGAATTGTGCTGGTCTAAAAGTAGAAGATTCTGCTTTGAAGAATTAGCTTTGTACAGTACTGGAAAAACACATTTTAGTTTGTAGCAACACACACAAAATGCTGGAGGAACTCAGCAGGTCAGGTAGCATCTATGAAAAAAAAGTACAGTTGACATTTCAGGCCGAAACCCTTAGGACTATACTGAAATGCTCCAGCACTTTGTGTGTGTTCCTCGGATTTCCAGTATCTGCAGATTTTCTTTTAGTTTGCAGTTCCTTTTTGGACTGATTTACTGTTCTGTGAGAAAATCAAAAAGATTTATTTGGAAATTTAATATTGTGAAATGATGCTGTGATATCAGCAGTTGGACTAACTATGGTAATACATTTGTTTGTGTAGCACTTGCATCCCATTCCCCTATCTCTTGTGGTCGGCAACAACTATAGTGCTTGATGCAAAGGAAAAAGACCCAGTTATTTCTCTGGTGCAGATTTTACCTTTGCCTGAAGGTAATTTAATTGTATAGTCAACTTGAAGAATCTCAGGTACAAAAATCAAGCAGGACTGACAGCCAATCACATGGAAGAGCTCCCACTAGTAACAATACATTAAGTTTTACCTCTTCTTTTTATAATTTTACAGAGTGAAATGAAATAAATAAGAGGTACAGAGGAGAACAAAGAAAATTCAGCAACTGAAATTTTAAAACTTTTAGAATATTGACAGATTTATGGAAAACAGAGAATTTTGACCTTCCAGTTATTGGCTTGCATCGCTTTCTAATGGGCAGGGCATGATGTGAACCTATAGAGGTGGGGTGTAGAAGTTTTGTTGGGACGCTTGCCACGTGGAATCTATTCTCTTCTTTGTATTTTGGGGGCTGCAAAGAGAAGAGCCATCGGGATCGTCACAGAGGCTGCTGAGCGAGCCTCCAGATGGCTATGGATCAAGAGGTGTGACCCCTGGACCAATGCTGCTCAGACACAAACTGGGTCCTGATCAACCCTGGCTGTGTCACCTGGGTGACAGGGTCTGATGTCGAAAGACCTGAAACACCTGATAACCCAAGTTTACATCACTAATGATGTGTCCCAACGCATCCTAGGATGTATCTCAGCATCACAAGATGCCAAGCAGAAATATTACCACATGAAGATTTGATACATTAAAAAAAACACGTTTGATCAACAAAGGCTTGGTCAATGAAAAGAATGGCTTGTTTCTGTCCCTCAATATTCAAACATCTTTCAGAAAACCCTAGACACCTGTGGTAATGAAGTGCATTGTAATTGTTGTTGTAACGTACTCTGTACAAAAATCAATTCACAGACAGCAAGCCGCCACAAATAGTAGTGTAATCATGAATAGATTATCTCCTTTCTTATCATTATATGAGGATCTATATATTGGTAAGGGCAATTGAACAGCACACTGGTTCTTCTTCAAGACAGCACACCGGCAGCTCTGCGGTGAAAATGATATTGTATCCGTTAAATAGGGGCCGTGGACAATTCTGATTTGATGGAGAATGGATGTGAAAGCACAGAGGAACATCTGGAGAAATTTCTGAAATGCCCGTTCGCTGCTGTCGTTACTGTGTGGTCGTGAATCTTTTGGAGGGTAGGCCTCAAAATCCCCGGCCTTGCCTGCTTTTGGCGATGGAAAAGGAGGTCGAATGGCTCGGACAGAGATGGTGCTCAGTACTTGGTGTTGGAAAGCTGATCAGAGCTCGAAGTTTTCCGATGACTCAGAGTCAGATTGTGGTCGGCATGGCAGGGAGAGTCTCCCGTCTGCGTGGGATGTGGGACATTTGAGAAACTTTGAACTTTACTGTGCTCAGGGACTTCTTCATCAAGTTATGGTATCGTTGCACTGTTTGTAACTATATGTTATGATTATGTGGTTTTGTCAGTTTTTTTCAGTCTTGGTTTGTCCTGTGTTTTGTGATATCACACTGGAGGAAATAATGTATCATTTCTTAATGCATGCATTACTAGATGACAATAAAAGAGGACTACGTGTCTTCATAATCATACAGTACCTAAAAGGGAGAGCAGCTGTTGGCCTGACTAAGTACTCCTGGCCTTATTGGGTCAGTCTAGTCCTGAGTCATGAAGAAGGGTCTCTGCCAGAAATGTCGACTGTTTTTTTCATTTCCATAGATGCTACCTGACCTGCGGTGTACCTTCAGCATTTTGTGTGTGTTGGTTCAATGGCTCCATTTCATATCAGAGAAGGTCTACAGTATACAATCTGAAATTCGTACTCTCCACAGACATCCATGAAACAGAAAAAAAACCCCCAAGGAATGAATGACAGAAAAACGTTAGAATGCCAAAGACCCACTTCTCCCCTCCCATGCAAAGCAGCAGCAAAGCATCAACCCTCCCCCTCCCCACTTGTTCCAGCAGAAAGTATCAGCACCCCCCCCACACCGCCCACCATGCGAGCAATAGTAAAGCCCCAAGAGACAATGATCTGGAGTCCATCAAAATCTCCAGCTGATAACCCAGCACTTTGACATGCCAAAGGCTCTCTCTCATTAATGAGGGACAGACAGGTATCACTCTTTCCACAACAAGAGGGGAGACTAACAGTTCTGGGTTTCCAGCATCTGAAGAACTCCTTGAGCCTAGATTTGTCTTTATTTGTCAAAACACTGAATGAAAATTGCAAAGAAAGAAATTTTGAGGTGGAAAAGGAAGTGTATTCAAGAATATAGGATTCATTTTTTGGTAGTAGCAATGACTTAGTAGACCAAGAAAATTTAAAGCTGCATTTCATTCACAAAGTTTAACATTTGAGGGTTAATATAGAAGTGGAAATTTACGCTGATTTATAATGACTTCCATCTGTACATATGTTTAACAGCTCACACTGTGCAGGAACAGGCCACATTGCCATCTACAACAAACTTGAAAAGTTGTATAACAACAAGCTTGAAAAGTTGTCTTAAGTTTCACAAAAAAGTAACTGACCATTTTACCATTACTATAACTGGCTAGAATTTAGGATTAATCATTATCATGTGCCATGTCATATGATGTGGGTTATCATGGTCCATTGACCACAATTGATTTTGGAAAATGTTTCTACATAAGTGGTTTGCCATTGTCTTCTTCTGGGCAGTGTCTCTACAAGACAGGTGACCCCAGCCATTATCAATACTCTTCAGAGATGGTCTGCCTGGCATCAGTGGTCACATAACCAGGACTTGTGATATGCACCAGCTGCTCCCATGGTTTCACATAACCCTGCCTGGGGGGCTAAGCAGGTGCTACACCTTGACCAAGGGTGACCTGCAGGTTAGCAGAGGGAAGGAGCACCTTACACCCCCTTTGATAGAGATGTATCTTCACTCTGCCATCCGCATACTCCACTGCCTGCAGTACACGATATAAAGCAGTAATAATAATATTATGCCCCAGATGACTAGAGTAAGGTGTATTTATGTAGGTAACATGGAGAACTCCCTCCCCCACCTGACCATCCTCCCCCTCACATCCTCCCCTCACCTCCTCTCTCCCCACCTGTCTATCCTCCCCTTCACCTCCCTACCTGACCTTTCTCCCACACCTTCTCTCTCTCCCACTTGCCCATCCTCCCCCTCACCTACCTGTACATCCCCTCAGTTTTCACCAATCCCCTGCCAAATTTTGATCCAACCCTCTCTTTCCTGTTCCGACAAAGGGTCTCAACCGGAAATATCAGTTGTATATTTCTCCCCATATACATGTTTGATCTGCGGAGTTCTTCCTGCTCCTGCCTGTGTGCTCCAGATGCCTTGGATCACCAGCAATTTAGCCACCATTTGTATTTTTAACCCTCCAAGAGGACCACAGCCTTGTAGTGGTTTGGAGGCTTGCGTGTCTCAATGACCCAGAGAGCTATGCTGGCTGGAGTCAGGGCTTTATGCTTTGGCTCTCACCCATGTCAAACAGGTTAAAGGGCAGAAGACAGACTAAGAGTGGTCCACCAGTCCTCCAGGTTTGGGGGTTTAGCTCAGGGCTAACCGACTGGTAAAAACAAATTTGTTATGGAAACAGCAATGAAGAATCCTTCTACATCTGAATGCCATGGTATTCCCAAGTCTCCACCTGGGACTTGCATGACTGCCAGTACTGAAACTGAGAGGAAGCTACTGACACAATGAAGGAAGCCCTGAACACCACCAGAAATGGAAGAATTTCATTGCTGCCCTAAACGCCAGCGCAATGGGCAGTGAAAAACATGCTTTTAGCAGGCAACTCTGATCTACAGACCACATTATATTTCCATTTATAATTATATTTTGCAGAACAAATGCTGGCATAGGACTGGCTTTGTGGCTTAGTGACACCAACAACAGTCTTGTGGAGACACCAGCTTCTTTGCTTTAGTCCAGGGGTAGGCAACCTTAAGCACAAATGATTTTCTAGCATGCGTTATTCATTAATTTGAGGCAAAACATAACTAGATGTATTTAAATAGATAATTCCCATATTTCAAGTTTTTTATGGCACTTATCCGGCCCACCGTCCGCTCATTAATTCGCGATCCGGCCCACAGAAGCAAAAAGGTTGCCGACCCCTGCTTTAGTCAATTCAAAATTAAATTTCCTCATGAAGCAGATGGTTTGTTCAAGAGGTGGTAATAGCTTCAGCAGATCTCTCTTCTTAAAGCTCACAGTTTCAAAGCTATGAATTCACTGCCAAAAGTTACTCTATAAGACAGTCATTCTCTATGCTTTAGAGGTCCAATGGACCCATTAGCACCTTTTTATTTGGAACTGAATATAATCACTGCTGGGAGTTGAATTCACTTGTGCAAGTCTTACTCTACTTGTCTGTTCTAATCCTGTATTTTCAATATATTGTTGTATAATGTAAAAAATTCTCAACAATACAAATATGCAACATATACATATCTGAGAAAGTCAAATGATCCATAAGTTAGCAAAGAAAATATGAGAAATACAGGACACAGAAGTTATTCCCTTGGTTTCTCCTCTGCCTTTTTCATTTTCCACGTAGTCTGAAGTTGAAAAGACTGAAGTATTGTTAACAAAATTATTAATAACATTCCTTAATTATTAATACCATTGCACCAGGAAACAAGTTTTGCCAGTGAGAGAATTCTATCATCACCAATATAAGCAAAGTCATTACATGAAGTTCTCAGTCAAATCAATTATATATACTGCAAGCAAGATAATATCAAATAGAAAAATTATACCACTAATTAACCTGGACCAAGATCTAGTACCATCTGCAAAAATGCTTTTTGAAATCTTCCTGTTAGCCATAGCCATAAACCAAAAATAAACCATTTTAACCATCTCCAAGTGAAACACAATAGTTGAATCCAGAAAGGGACAGCTGAGAGGAGGTCTCCCTACCATCCATCCATTGGAGACATGCATCAGGAGCGCAGTGTATGCAGGGCCCTTAGTATTATTAAGGATCCCACCCATCCAGCACCCTCTTTGATTTTCTACCATCAGGCAGGAGACTACGATGCGTAAAAACAAGAACGGTCAGGATGAGAAACAGTTTCTTCCTTCAGGCCATTAGGCTTCTAAACTCCCTGCTGCATCGCATTCAAAGTGTCACCAGTTAATCTGTTCCAAACCTCACCATATTTAATTTATGCACTTTAGTTTGATATTATGCATAATTCATCTGTAGATTTTATCCTCACCTGCATAAGCTATTGTGTATTATATTTCCTACTGTGTTTTATACCCTGGTTCAGAAAAACATTGTCTCATTTCTATTTACATTATATGGTTATTATACATTCAATACTTGTATATAGTTAAATAACAATAAACTTGAATTGACTTGAAAGCCTGTAGCGGAAACTGTTCATTTTTTAAAATCACCAGAGATTTACTATGAAACTCAACGTACAAGTTAACTCTTAGTATAACTAATTTACCACATTGGTCAAGAAACCCATGATTCAAGTTACAAGGTGTTCAAATCTGACACATTCTTTTCAATTTACAAACTGTCCTAGATTTCTTTCAGACAACAGAAGACGATATTCTTCACTTGATGACGTGAAGGAAATGTGACAACCAATATGCACAAAGCATGGTCAAGTGAACCACAAGGTACAAAGATCAGATCATTTGTTTTAGTGGTACAAATGAAGGGATACAAATAGGCCACAGAAAAACATCTCAGCTTTAAAGTTTTAATATATTTATTCTAATTCACTTTTTTCCCCTCTATTGTACTGCCACTGCTGCAAAGTTAACAAATTTCACAATTTATGCTGGTGATATTAAACCTGATTCCGAATTGTGAATTTAAAATCCCTCTACTTTAAATGTTAAAAAATTATTTGCCAATTAACTGGTTAGAAGGAATACAAATAAAGTTCAAAACATTGTTAGAGAATTTAACATTCCTAACTTCCCCTTCATTGAACATCAGTAACGGCACTATACAGAACTCATCAGGAAGGGCCTCAGCCTGAAACATTGACTTTGAGTTTCTCTCCATAGAAGCTGCCTGACTTGTTGTGTTCTGCTAGCGCTTTGTGTGTGTTGCCAAGATTTCCAGCATCTGCAAAATCTCGTGTTTTGAGATCATTTACTAGCCCCAAATTACATTCTTTAGAATTTCTTTCAAAGTTTCAGCATTACCCAGCAATTCACTCATTGTCAGGCATTAACCTGTGAATTGCTGCAAAAATAGAGCCAACAATAACATTGTTCATCTTGCTCCACTACTCATAAGCAAAAACAGTGAAGCTTTGCACAAGGGCATTTATCAGAATCTTTACGAGGAGTAACAGCTGTAAGCTGAGAATTCTGAGACGATTTTATTTCAAGTGCGTTGGACTTGCAACATCCCAACAATCCAAGGTTGTTCAATGTCAACAATGCTGTTTTCACATTGAAAGGTTAACTACCCATCTCTCTCTTCAGTAGCCAATGCATGACGTAAACTCCCTCTTTTCTTAAGTCCCACTTTCTTTCCAAAATATTTATACATTTTCTTCGGGTGGTAGTTTAGCATAAAGACACCAACGATTCAGGAACAGCTTCTTCCCCTCTGCTATCTGATTTCTAAATGGACATTGCACCCATGAGCACCAGCTTACAATTTTTTTATTTTTATTTTTTGCACTACTCATATTTAACTTTTTAATATATTATTGTAATTCAATACTTTTTCTCCATTATTATGTATTACAATGCACTGCTGCTGCAAAGTTAACAAATTTCATGACATATGCTGGTGATATTAAACCTGATTCTGATACATTCCACCATTCCAGAAAGCCTTTCAAATGTGGGGAAAAATTTCCAATATATTTTCAGCAGAAATTAACAGAATTATTTGAAAAACAACGTGGGCAAGAAAAGCCAACCTTGCTAGTGATACCCAGATCCCAGGAATTACCAAAGAAAACAAAAAGGTACAATTTTCTGGGTGACCATTTCAGCTATGCCGTCGTTTCTCTGAACAGACAAATGCAAAGGATCTGTACTATTTTAACAAAAGCACAGGGTTACCTGCAGCTCCAGTATTGATCCCTTAATCCGTAATGGAAAAGCAGATTATCTGGACATGATCATACTGCATTTTGTAGAGATCTGTGCACAAATTAGCAGTCACCTTTCCTACTTTATAAATCTCCAAACTTTAAAAGTATTTCATAAGCTTTACAGAGCTTTGTTTGAACTATAGCAGTGAAAGCTACATGAATATTACTGGAATAATCGCTAGTTTACCCTGTGATGTCCTACTAGCTTGCTGTACCTGCAAGTTATTCTGTTCATTATTACAGCTTCTACAGCAGCATAGCAACGAAGTGCTTAGTGCAACACCTTACAGTATACGCGACCCAGGTTCAATTCCTAACACTGCCCATAAGGCACCTGTACGTTCCCCCAGTGACTGCGTGTGTTTCCTACCACAGTCCAAAGACATACCCGTTGGTAGGTTAATTGGTCATTGTAAATTGTCCCATGATTAGGCTAGGATGAAATCGAGGTTTGCTGGACAGTGTGGCTTGAAGGGCTGGAAGGATTCAGACCACACTGTACCTCAATAAATAAATAAAATAACATATCCTATCACCAAGAAGAATAAAAGCATGATTACTGCTGGAGCTTATATCAATATAAATGTTGCTGTGAAAATAACTGAAATTTCTTACTAATACAGTCACATAACTAGCATTGCTGATTTAATCCACATGTACTGATCGTGTCAGACACTTCCACCTCTGTCATACACTCTACTGTTCCTTCATCACTAAATTGATAAACTGGAATTCTTTAATCCATTGCCTTCTGGGGAGTACAATCCTCATCAGGAATGTAAAACGCCTGATATATTTAACACTAATTTTCAGGGTAAATAGGATTAGGTGGTACATACTACCATGCAAGGATTTCCTAAATTCCAGGAACAAAAAATGCAGTTTTGTTATACTGAGCCAGATTTTGAATCACGTGCTGTTTGAAAACAGAAGCCAAATACCATTGTGGAACTGGCATCTTGCATGATTTGTGCAATTTTAATTACCTGGTAAACTGGATGGTGTTATAATTTAAACAGTGCATTTGCTCTTCGGGATGGCTACCAATTACTTGCACTTGTATAGAACGAGAGAGTGAAGAATTCTTTCAGGTTTTAGGGCACTGTAATCTCTGTCTCTTTTCTGGGTTCTGTTGAACCTGCTCAACAAAAAGTGCTGCCGTCTAATTAACTGGGGCAACAAGGTAGCGTAGTGGTTAGCACAACATTTTACAGTACAGGTGATTGGGGTTCAATTCCCGCCACTGCCTGTAAGGAGTTTGTATGTTCTCCCCATGACCGCGTGGGTTTCCTCCGGGTGCTCCGGTTTCCTCCCACACTCCAAAGACTGTTGAGAGCTTAGTTGGTCATTGTAAATTTCCTGTGATTAGGTTAGCGTTCAAATTGTGCGGTATCTCAATGAACAAATAACGGAATGATTGCCTCACAGCTCCAATGATGTGGGCTTGATTCCATCCTCAGGTGCTGTCTATGTGGAGCTCGCATGTTTTCCCTCTCGGTTGATTTTCTTTGACTGCTCCAGTTTCTTTATACATGCTAGTCATTTTGAGACTGTGGTCACCTACCTCTACAGTTCTCAGGCAGGAGAAACATTATTCTTGTCTCTATCATTTCAAACTCCCTGAAAACTTCGTACAATTTGATGAAGCCACCTCTCACTCTATTAAACTCTTCAGAATACGATTTGACCTACTCATTGTCTTATAATGACAGGCCTAACAAGAAAGTTGGGCGGAGGGGAGAAGATCCGTCTCTACCAAAGGAGGTGTAAGGTGTTCCTTCCCTCCACTAGCCTGCAAATCACCCTTGGGCAAGGTGTAGCATCTGCTTAGCCCCCTGATCAGGGTCATGTGAAGCCATAGGAGCAGGGGGTGGATGGTCATATAAATAGCTGGTGCATATCACAAGTCCTGGTTATGTGACCACTGATGCCAGGTGATCTTTGAGGAGTATTGACAATGGCTGGGGTCACCCGTCTTGTAAAGACACTACCCAGAAGGCAGCAATGGCAAACCACTTCTGTAGAGGAAGTTTCTAAAAGCAATCACAGTCATGGAAAGACCATGATCGTCAATGTCATATGATACACACTTTTATTTAGGTTAGGAGAGCAAAATTGTGTACAATAAGAGTAATTTCACTAAAACCCTTTATAAATATGGCAAAACATCTTTATATTTGCATTTAATTCAACCTGCAAACACCAACGTACCATTTACCTTACACACCTTCATGTTAACTATATGTATGGCCACCATGGTTCCTTCAAGCATCAACACCACAATTATCTATCATTTTAAAAAGTATATTCTACTTTTATTTTCTTCTACTGATGGATTACCTCACACTTTTCCACGTTGTACTCTTATCTACCAAATCAGTCTCCGTTCCTTTAGTTTGCCTACATCCAATTAACTACTCTGGTTTAGATGTTCGTTATACGCTGTGTCGTATGATGTGGGCGATCATGAAATGGAGCGAAGCGGTAGCACAGCACTCTACAGTACAGGCTTCAATTCTAGCCATGCCTGTAAGGAGTTTGTACGCTCTCCTCATAACCCTCCAGGTGTTGCCCTCCACATTCCAAAGACATACAGGTTGGGAGGTTAATTGGACATTGTAAATTGTCCCATGATTAGGCTCAGATTAAAATCAGGGGACTGCCGGGTAGTGTGATTCAAAGGGCCAGAAGGGTCTATTCCATATTGCATCTCAATAAATAAATTAGAGCTCCTTCACCTAATTGAGTACATCTCATCAGAAAACTTGGAAATACAAAGTGCAGATAGATCCCAGAAATGTGGGAATAAAAATGTTTAAAACACAGGGCAATGGTGTGGAAACAGGAAGGAGTATGACAACGGATTCTCTCCCAGGAGGCAAGTTTCTTTCAATTCTATTAAGTGAAGAATAAGAAGGAACCACCAACTTCATTAAATTCTTTTCAGTTTATTAAATCTATTCATGTTCTTCTTTTTAATGCATATCATTTTACAATTATCTGTATGATTTACATCAGTAATAACTCTGCCCCTTGAACATGTCAGATATTCCCTGATCTCCATTTATTGCTAACTTGATCTAATTGCACCCATGTTTCCAAATCTAGGTAATGTTAATTAAAAATAATGATTCCAAAACCACTCTGTAAATTTATGCATTTTATTCTCTTTCCCATTCTATTATCCTGATAAATGTCAGCTGTGAATTCTCACTCAACCAAAATATTTAACCAATGAATCAAACTCCTTTAAGATTTTGTAGTAACTTTTCATCTGAGACCTATTTAATAACAGGAAGAATGTACACCTATAGGATTCCATTATTCTTGGATGTCTCAGGTGATGCTCAGGTATATTCTGTCAGGTGTATTACCATGTACATTACAAGTACTTGGTAGCAGTTCCTCCATTTGTGAAAAGCACGTGTACTGGGAAAACAGTGCACCTTGCAAAGGTGGGACTAAATGCATCAATATATTCCCATACATGGGAAGTGGGACATTACTTGTGAAAATGAACGACTTTGCAAGCCAAAGGTACATACTCTGAAAAATCTTAGAAAAGTGCAGCACTGGAACAGGTCCTTTGGCCTGTCTAGTCCATGCCAAACCATTTAAACTGCCTACTCCCATTGACCTGCACCAAGACTATATCCCTCTATACCCCTGCCATCCATGCATACCCATCCAAAATTCTCTTAGATGTTGCAACTCATTCCACACTTTGACGACCCTCTGAGGGAAGAAGTTCCCCCTCATGTTCCCCCTTAAACTTTTCACCTTTCACCCTTGACCCATGACCTCAAGTTGTCCCCTCAACCTCAGTGGAAAAAAAGTCTGCATTTGCCCTATCTATACCCCTCATAAACTTCTATACCCGTATCAGGTGACATTCCGGTGACATTTTTATAAATCAAACATCTGTAAACTGAAAAAAAGTCTACAACATTGTTTAGTTATGCCCATCTACAATGCAACAATCCCTTCCACTCCTTCTCCCCTACACCCAGAACTCATCATATTAATGGGTGCTAATCCCAATAGAAGAGTGCTCACCCACATTCTTGGCTCTGCAAACTATCACAATTGGATTGCGTATGGCTGAATTTGAATGGAAATGTTAAAACAAACTATTTCCCAACCCCCCACCCCACCCCCTTTCTGTGTATGTCGCAGAGAGCGCCGTATTTTAACTACAGAAACTTCCCAAGCTATCCGCTGTAATATGCCCAATTTATATTTTACGGAATGAGTCGTGCAGCTTTACACGTTCATGCACGCGTCCTGGTTTGAAAATCAGAAAAGTGACATTCAATTAAGAACAGCGGCATTAAACTAACTCTGTCTACTGACCTCTCGAATGCGGTTCTACTCCGCACTCATCGCGATTTGCCGCACTTAAATGTTGTCGGATTACTATTCGTTGATTTATTTAAGTGCAAAGTCTGCAATTAATAGTGAAAGCGAGCCAAGACGCTGAAAGTACTCGCGCACAAGGAGCACACACACTTCCTCAAAGTTAAGGTCAAAGCAGCGATACTATGTTACAGCACCTGATCTTCCTCTGCCAAATTCCAAATTTAGCAACATATCGTGACTCTTCTGACACAGAAACAAGAAGGAAACAACTCAATTTAGAAACTTAACACAATTTACTGCAACATTACAACACTGCATTAACACAGCGAACTCACACATACATTCTGACTTCATAGTACTTACACGTTGTTCGTGTACTTGGTACAAGCCGAATGCAGATAAGCCATGTGACGAACTGCAGTCAATCTCCCGAAAGCCCCTCCTTCCACATTGTATACTACGATTAGATGAAAATATAGGCTCTCATCCTAATCAACACCGAACCTTTCGTTTATTAGGTGTGTCAAAATCAACCGCTCCCATGGACAACAACGTATATCTCTCACGAAATTTATCGCAAGTTCAGAGCACGCTTGAGTTTTTCCTCACCAGTCCCAGGCAGGGTACACATGGTCCAAAAGTAATTGCTTGAAATTCTTGGTGGTATTTTTGGCATTTGTATATTCTTCAGCATTTTGCAAAGCCAAAGGGAAATATGAATTCATGTGGAGCTTTTTACAGAAAAAAATCATAGAAACATAAGCAATACACACAAAATGCTGAAGGATCAGATGCTGGAAATCCAGAGCAACACACGCAAAATGCTAGAGGTACTCAGTAAGTCAGGCAGCATCTATGGAAATGAATAAACACAAGAGATCCTGCAAATGCTGGAAATCCAGACCAACATACGCACTCAGTAAGTCAGGCAGCATCTATTGAAATGGATAACCAATTGACACTTCAGGCCGAGACCCTTCATCAGGGCGTAAGTATTAGAAGAAGGAGAAGACAATTTGCCCTTAAGTATTTTCCACCATTCAGCTCAATTATAGCTGATGATCCACTCAGTATCATTTTCTGAATATTCCCCAGACTCTTTGTTCTTCTCTATTGATCTCAGAATTCAATGGCTGAGCCACAGCTCTCTTGGGTACAGAATTCATCACCTCGTTCATTGCTGCCTGCCAATCGAGAAGGGTCAGTTTACTTTCTCTTTTTTGCTTTCTATCTGATAGCTAATTCTCTCCAGAGGAGTACATTAGCTCCAATTCTCAACCCAAAACATCAGCTGAATACACTTTTCCATCGATGTTGCCCAGCCTGCTGATCCCTCCAGCATGTTGCAAGGCCTGGGACCTGTTTATTGGCTTAAAGAGCAGGTCCATAAGCCAGTCCCCTCTGGGGGATCAGAGGTGGAGAGGGTCAGCAATTTTAGATACTTTGATGTTATCATTTCAGAGGGTCAGAATCAGAATTAGAATCAGGTTTATTATCACCGACATGTGTCGTGAAATTTGTTAACTTACCAATAGCAAATTAATGCAATACATGATAATATAGAAAGAAAAAATGAAAAACAAATAAGTAAATCAATTACAGTAAGTATATCTATATTGAATAGAATAAAAATAGTGAAAAAACAAAAATAATATATTTTTAAAAAGTGAGGTAGTATTCATGGGTTCAATGTCCATTTACGAATCATATGCCAGTGTGCAGAAGATACGGAGAGCCTGCAGAGAGATATAGATACTAAGCAGAAAAAGTAGGGTTTTTTTATTATCACCAAAATTTTTCAATCTTTAAAATAATGTTTTTTTTTCCTTGAGACATTGTTGGCCAGATCAGCCATGATCTTATTGAATGGCAGAGCAGGCTCGATGGGCCAGATGGCCGACTCCTGCTCCTATTTCTTATGTTCTTATGTACCAGATAGCACCAACCAAGCCTCCTGTTTGGGACCTAAGCTACTTATACCATGTATCTCAAAAAGTTCACTAATGCTATCTCTGAAACTCTTCCATTTTAAGAAAAGGGGTAATATACCAATATCAATATCCTACCTCAATACCGAGTCCCTAATTCCATTCAACCAGTTATGTTGGGGAAACTGCATTCATTTGCATATGCAGCAGCAGAGTGCTGAAATAGACATTTTATTTCAAACTCTGTCATGGAGAGTGATACGAGGTGAAGCAGAGGGAACGTTTCAAAGATGTGCTGAAACAAATATCTGCATCTGATCATTCCCTTCCTTGACAATTCCTCCTTTCACTTTTTAATCTCACCTCATGGTCCAGATGAGATTATAATCTCTTTGTGGACCAACACCAACATTTTATGTTTTAAAATGAGGTTCTGTGAACATGGTGTCGTGCAACTCAGAAGGAGAACTTAGACTTATATTAACCATTCCCCTTCAGTCAGCATCTGATCCCAAATGGCAGTTGTATTATGAAATTAAACCAATACAACCATTTTTTTTAGTTGTGTGCTTTTATGTTAAGTAACCCCTACCTGCTCATACTGCAGTGCCAACATTGACCTTATAAACTGGAGTGGAAGTTCTTGATCCTGAGGGGGTAGAAAAGAAGAAGATTTAATTAAAAACTGCTGATCTTCAGGTTAATGAGAGAAAGGTAATGATAGACCCTGTTGTTGATAGTCCTAATTAATACCTGTTGGGCTGCTTCATTCAGAAAAGCTTCAAGTGACCCAACGTGCACGTCCTAAAATAAATCTTACACTTGCAAATAGTCAGTTCCTTCAGAAACTTGACAAAAATATGGACTTCAAGTGGTTTTGGTATTTTCAATTTGTTTAGCCTGTCTAGTTTTCTTTTTCTGGAGTTTAGTCTTTAAAGACTTCACTGACCTTGTTGAAATCCTCTCTCCCCAAAGCCCTTCTTATGCTCTCTTTTTTTCCCCATCTGTTCCCATGTAGAGTTCAAAAAACTTAGTGTGCTGAGGTGTTTATTAAATAACCACACATGCTAACAAACTTTAAATAGTTTATCCTTGAGGGGTAAAAACACGTGTGCCTTTAATATATTAATGAACTTTCATCCAGATCCTGTTGTTATGAATGTGATAAGCCCTTCCCTTAATGCAATATCAAAAAAAATCTCCTATTTAAAATTATTTCTTAGGAAATCTTCAAAATATTACACTTTGGTAGATTTTAATTTAGTTTTAGCACATTGGGAACAATACCATGGAAATGTGATTTAGTACAATTGTATGGGGTGTATGAGGTGTCCAGGGAAGGGTAGCACCTCTGGTGAAGGGGCTTGTCAGAATCAGTATCAGAATCAGGTTGAATATCACTGACATATATCGTGAAATGCGTTAACTTTGTGGCAGTAGTACCATGCTATAGTACAACACTACAATAATATTAAAGAGGATACCAAAAGTTTCTTCAGATACAAAAAGTGTAAAAGAGAGGTCACAGTGGATATCAGACCACTGGAAAGTGATGTGGGAGAGGTAGTAATGAGGAGACAAGGAAGTGGCGGATGAACTGAATAAGTATTTTGCATCAGTCTGTGGCGACACTAGCAGCATGATAGATGTTACAGGCATCGGGTGTATGAAGTGTATGAAGTTACCATAAATAGATAGAAGGTTCTTGGGAAACTGAAAGGTCTGAAAGTAGATAAATCATCTGGACCAAATGGAGTATTGCCCCAGAGTTCTGAAACAGGAGGCTGAAGAGATCGTGAAGGCATTAGTAATTGTCTTTCAGGTACCACTTGATTCTGGAATGGTTCCAGAAGACCAGACGATTGTCAAATATCATTCCACTCTCCAGGAAGGGAGAGAGGCAGAAGAAAGGTATCTACAGGCCAAATTGTCTGACCTCATTAGTTGGAAAGATGTTGGAGTCGATTATTAAGGATGAGATCTCAGGGTACTTGGAGGCAAATTTACTGGAGTTCGTTGAGGATATAATGAGCACAGTGGATAGAGGGGAACAGATGGATGTTACTTACTTGGATTTCCAGAAGGTGTTTGATAAGGTGCCACATAAAAGACTTATCCATAAGATAAGGATACATAGAGTTGAGAGTGATTTATTAGCATGGGTAGAGGATTGATTAACTAATAGAAAGTAGAGAATTGGAATACATGGATTACTCTGGTTGGCAATCAGAGCAGTGGTGAGTGGTGTGCCGCAGGAGTCGGTGCTGGGTCTGCAACTGTTCATGATATACATTAATGATCTGAAAGAGGGGACCGAGTGTAGTGTATCTAAGTTTGCTGGTGATACTAAATTGAATGGAAAAGCAAATTGTCCAGAAGATACGGAGAGTCTGCAGAGGGATATAGATAGGTTAAGTGAGTAGTCAAGGGTGTGGAAGATGGAATACAATATGGGTAAATGTGAGGTCATCCACTTTGGAAGAAAAGTGAAAGAGCAGATTATTATTTAAATGGTAAAAAATTGCAGCATGCTGCTGTGCAGAGGGACTTGGGAGTGCTTGTGCATGAATCACAAATGGTTGGTTTGCAGGTGCAGCTGGTTATCAAGAAGGCAAATGGGATGGGAGCAGGGAGGTTATGCTGCAACTGTACAGGGTACTGGTGAAGCTGCACCTGGAGTACTGCATGTAGTTCTGATCTCCATACTTGAAGAAGGATATACTGGCTGGAGTTGGTGCAGAGGATGTTCACCAGGTTAATTCCAGAAATGAGGGGGTTAGAGTATGAGGAGAGATTGAGTCGCCTGGGACTGTACTCACTGGAATTCAGAAGAATGAGAGGAGGTCTTATAGAAAGATATAAAATTATGGAAAGGATAGATAAGATAGAGGCAGGAAAGTTATTTGCACTGATAGGTGAGACTAGAACTGAGGGATGTAGCCTCAAGATTTGGGGGAGTGATTTAGGATGGACATGAGAAGGAACTGCTTTTCCCAGAGTGCGGTGAATCTGTGGAATTCTCTGCTCAATGAAGCAGTGGTTGCTACCTCAGTGAATATATTGAAGACAAGTTTGGGTAGATTTTTGCATTGCAGGGGAATTAAAAGTTATGGGGAAAAGGTAGGTAGGTGGAGATGAGTCCTTGGCCAGATCAGCCATGATCTTATTGAATTGTGGAGCAGGCTTGACAGGCCAGATGGCCTACGTCTACTATTTCTTATGTTCTTATGATAGACCATAGTCAGCATGGTTTCCTCAAGGGAAAATCTTGCCTGACATATTTGTTGGAATTCTTTGAAGAAATGACAAGCAGGATAGGCAAAGGAGAATTGCTTGAAGTTTTGTACTTGGACTTTCAGAAGGCCTTCGGCAAAGTACCACACATGAGGCTGCTTAATAAGCAACGAGCCCATGGTATTAGAGGAATGATGGTGGCATGGATAAAGCAGTGTCTGATTGGCTGGAGACAAATTGTGGAAATAAAGGGAGCCTTTTCTGGCTGGCTGCTGGTGACTAGTGGTGTTCCACAGGGGTCTGTGTTGGGACTGATTCTTCTTACATTATTTGTCAATGATTTGGATGATGGAATTGATGGCTTTGTTGCAAAGTTTGCAGATGCTATGAAGATAGGTGGAGGGGCAGGTAGTTTTGAGGAAGTAGAGAGACTACAGAAGGACTTAAACTGATTAGAAGAATGGTCAAAGAAATGGCAGATGGAAAGCAGAGTCAGAAATGTATGGTCATGCACTTTGATTGAAGAAATGAAAGGGTTGATTATTTTCTAAATGAAGAGAAAATACAAAAAAAAACTGCAGTGCAAGGGGACTTGGGAGTCCTTGTGGAGGATTCCCTGAAGGTTAATTTGCAGGTTGAGTCTGCGGGGAGGAAGGCAAATGCAATGTTAGCATTCATTTCAAAACGACTAGAATATAAAAGCAAGGATGTAATGTTGAGACTTTATAAAGCACTGGTGAGGCCTCACTTGGAGTATTGTGAGCAGGTTTGATAGGTAGATAGATAGAAAAATAGCTACTTTATTGATCCCAAAGGAAATTACATTGTCACAGTTGCACTATAAGTGCACAGATATAAATAATAGAAGAGAAGTGGAAAGAATTAAAAAAAATAAGTTACCACAAACAGTCTAACAGGAGGGTTTCATCATTTCCCTGGCTATAGGTTGACTCATAAAGCCTAATGGCCGAGGGTAAGAATGACCTCATATAGTGCTTAGAGCGTGGATCAGTACTTGGAGCTAGATGTCATGGCCATTACAGAGACTTGGACGGTTCATGGGCAGGAATAGTTACTTCGAGTGCCAGGCTATAGATGTTTCAGAAAGGTCAGGAAAGGAGGCAAGAGAGGTGGGGGCATGGCACTGCTGGTCAGAGACGGTGTCACGGCTGCAGAAAAGGAGGAAGTCATGGAGGGATTGAGTACTGGGTCTCAGTTCTATCTCCTTTACCATAGCATTGGAGAGGGATAGAAACAGATAAGTTGGGAAAGCGTTAAATTGGAGTAAGGGGAAATATGAAGCTATCAGGCAGGAACTTGGAAACATAAGTTGGGAGCAGATGTTCTCAGGGAAATGTACGGCAGCAATGTGGCAAATGTTCAGGGCATATTTGCATGGCGTTCTGCAGAGGTACATTCCAATGTGACAGGGAAAGGATGGTAGGGTACAGGAACCGTGGTGTACAAAGGCTGTTGAAAATCTAGTCAAGAAGAAAGAAAAAGCTTACGAAAGGTTCAAAAAAACTAGGTAGTGATAGAGATCTAGAAGGTATGAAGGGTAGTAGGAAGGAGCTTATGAATGAAATTAGGAGAACCAGAAAGGGCCATGAGAAGGCCTTGGTGAGCAGGATTAAGGAAAACCTCAAGGCATTCAAACCAAAGGGAAGAGGTCCTGAAAGGAGAATATAGGGAGTTAGGAAGGGAGTGGAGAAGAAGGACTGCAAAGGTAATAATCTCGGGATTACTGCCTGTGTCACGCGACAGTGAGAGTAGAAATGGAATGAGGTGTAGGATAAATATGTGGCTGAGGGATTGGAGCAGGGGCAGGGATTCAAGTTTCTGGATCATTGGGACCTCTTTTAGGGCAGGTGTGATCTGTACAAAAAGGACAGGTTGCACTTGAATCCTAGGGGGACCAATATCCTGGTGGGGAGATTTGCGAAGGCTACTGGGGAGATTTTAAAGTAGAATGGTTGCGGGGTGGGAATCAAATTGAAGAGACTAGGAGAGAGGAGGTTAGTTCACAAATAGAGAAAGCTAATAGACAGTGTATGAGGGAGGATAGGCAGGTGACAGAGAAGGGGAGCATTCAGAACGAAGATGTAGGGGAGAAGGAAGAAAAAGATAATAAAGTTGTATGCACCATTAGGGATAAACAGAGAGTAAGAGGTGGCGAGTTTCTTAAATGCATCTAATTTAATGCTAGGAGTATTGTAAGAAAGGTGGCTGAGCTTAGAGCATGGATTGATACCTGGAAATATGATGTTGTAGCTATTAGTGAAACATGGATGCAGGAGGGGTGTGACTGGCAACTAAATATTCCTGGATTTTGTTGCTTCAGGTGTGATAGAATCAGAGGGACAAGAGGGGGAGGTGTTGCATTGCTTGTTAGAGAAAATATTACAGCGGTGCTTTGGCAGGATAGAGTAGGGGGCTGATCTAGGGAGGATACTTGGGTGGAATTGAGGAATGGGAAAGGTGTAGTAATGCTTATAGGGGTGTATTATAGACCACCTAATGGGGAGCAAGATTGGAGGAGCAAATTTGTAAGGAGATGGCAGATACTTGTAGTAAGCACAAGGCTGTGATTGTGGGAGATTTTAATTTTCTGCACATAGACTGGGAAGCCCATTCTGTAAAAGGGCTGAATGGTTTGGAGTTTGTAAAATGTGTGCAGGATAGTTCTTTGCTGCAATAAATAGAGGTAGCAACTAGAGAAGGGGCAGTGTTGGATCTTCTGTTAGGGAATGAGATAGGTTAGGTGACGGAGGTATCTGTTGGGGAGCACGTCGGGTCCAGGGATCACAATGCCATTAGTTTCAATATAATTATGCAGAAGGATAGGACTGGACACAGGGTTGAGATTTTTGATTGGAGAAAGGTTAACTTTGAGGAGATGCGAAAGGATTTAGAAGGAGTGGATTGGGACAATTTGTTTTATGGGAAGGATGTAATAGAGCAATGGAGGTCATTTAAAGGTGAAATTTTGAGGATACAGAATCTTTATGTTCCTGTTAGGTTGAAAGGAAAGGTTAAAAGTTTGAGAGAGCCATGGTTTTCAAGGGAGTTTGGAAACATATTTCGGAAAAAGAGAGATATCAACAATAAATATAGGAAGCATGGAGTAAATGAGGTGCTTGAGGAATATAAAGAATGTAAAAAGAATCTAAGAAAGAAATTAGAAAAGCTAAAAGAAGATATGAGGTTGCTTTGGCAAGTAAGGTGAAAATAAACCCAAAGGGTTTCTACAGTTATATCAATAGCAAAAGGATAGTGAGGGATAAAATTGGTCACTTAGAGAATCAGAGTGGACAGCTGTGTGCGGAGCCAAAAGTGAGGGGGGAGATTTTGAACTACTTCTTTTCTTTGATATTCACTAAGGAGAAGGATATTAAATTGTGTAAGGTAAGGGAAACAAGTAGGGAAGTTATGGAAACTATGATGATTAAAGAAGAGGAAGTACTGGTGCTTTTAAGGAATATAAAAGTGGATAAGTCTCCAGGTCCTGACAGGATATTCCCTAGGACCCTGAGGGAAGTTAGTATAGAAATAGAAGGGGCTCTGACAGAAATAATTCAAATGTCATTAGAGACGGGGATGGTGCCGGAGGATTGGTGTATTGCTCATGTGGTTACATTGTTTAAAAAGGGTTCTAAGAGTAAACTTAGCAATTATCGGCCTGTAAGTTTGACGTCAGTGGTGGGTGATTTAATGGAAAGTATTCTTAGAGATGGTATATATAATTATCTGGATAGACAGGGTCTGATTAGGAACAGTCAACATGGATTTGTACATGGAAGGTCATGTTTGACAAATCTTATTGAATTTTTTGAAGAGGTTACTAGGAAAATTGATGAGAGTAAAGCGGTGAATGTTGTCTATATGGCCTTTGACAAGGTTCCACATGGAAGGTTAGTTAGGAAGGTTCAATCGTTAGGTGTTAATATTGAAGTAATAAAATGGATTCAACAGTGGCTGGATGGGAGATGCCAGACAGTAGTGGTGGATAACTGTTTGTCAGATTGGAGGCCAGTGACTAGTGGTGTGCCTCAGGGTCCAATGTTGTTTGTCATATACATTAATGATCTGGATGATGGGGTGGTAAATTAGATTAGTAAGTATGCAGATGATACTAAGATAGGTTGCGTAGTGGATAATGAAGAAGGTTTTCAAAGCTTGCAGAGAGATTTATGCCAGTTAGAAGAGTGGGCTGAAAGATGGCAGATGAAGTTGAATGCTGATAAGTGTGAGGTGCTACATTTTGGTAGGACTAATCAAAATAGGACATACATGGTAAATGGTGGGGCATTGAGGAATGCAGTAGAACAGAGTGATCTAGGAATAATGGTGCATAGTTCCCTGAAGGTGGAATCTCACGTGGATAGGGTGGTGAAGAAAGCTTTTGGTATGCTGGCCTTTATAAATCAGAGCATTGAGTATAGGAGTTGGAATGTAATGTTAAAATTGTACAAGGCATTGGTGAGGCCAAATTTAGAGTATTGTGTACAGTTCTGGTCACCGAATTATAGGAAAGATGTCAACAAAACAGAGAGAGTACAGAGGAGATTTACTAGAATGTTACCTGGGTTTCAACACCTAAGTTACAGAGAAAGGTTGAACAAGTTAGGTCTTTATTCTTTGGAGCGTAGAAGGTTGAGGGGGGACTTGATAGAGGTATTTATAATTATGAGGGGGGTAGATAGAGTTGACGTGGATAGGCTTTTTCCATTGAGAGTGGGGGAGATTCAAACAACAGGACATGAGTTGAGAGTTAAAGGGCAAAAGTTTAGGGGTAACACGAGGGGGAACTTCTTTACTCAGAGAGTGGTAGCTGTGTGGAACGAGCTTCCAGCAGAAGTGGTAGATTTTGTCATTTAAAAAAAATTTGGATATGTATATGGACAGGAATGGAATGCTACTAGGTGAGAGTAAGCGTTCGGCATGGACTAGAAGGGCTGAGATGGCCTGTTTCCATGCTGTAATTGTCATATGGTTATATGGTTATTCTACAAGTGTGTGAAGAGCAAGAGGGTAAAACATGAGAGAATAGGACCAATCAAGTGTGACAGCGGAAAAGTGTGTATGGAACCGGAGAAGATTGCAGAGATACTTAATGAATACTTTGCTTCAGTATTCACTACGGAAAAGGATCTTGGCAATTGTAGGGATGACTTACAGTGGACTGAAAAGCTTGAGCATATAGACATTAAGAAAGAGGATTTTCTGGAGCTTTCGGAAAGCATGAAGTTGGATAAGTCTTCGGGACTGGATGAGATATACCCCAGGCTTCTGTGGGAGGCGACGGAGGAGATTGTAAACACAAAATACTCTGCAGATGCTGTGGCCAAAGCAACACTCACAACACGCTGGAGGAACTCAGCAGGTCGGGCAGCACCCATGGAAACTATCAATCAACGTTTCGGGCCGGAACCCTTCGTCAGGACTGAAGAGGGAAGGGGCAGAGGCCCTATAAAGAAGGTGGGAGGAGGGTGGGAAGGAGAAGGCTGGTAGGCTCCAGGTGAAAAACCAGTAAGGGGAAAGATAAAGGGGTGGGGGAGGGGAAGCAGGGAGAGGATAGGCAGGAAAAGTAAAGAAGGGATAGGGGAGATCACAATGGGTAGTAGAAGGAGGTGGAACCATGAGGGAGGTAGTAGGCAGCTGGGGGAGGGGGCAGAGTGAAACTGGGATAGGGGAAGGGAAGGGGAGGGAATTACAGGAAGTTGTAGAATTCAATGTTCATACCAAGGGGCTGGAGACTACCCAGAAGGTATATGAGCTGTTGCTCCTCCAACCTGAGTTTAGCCTGATCATGGCAGTAGAGGAGGCCATGTATGGACATATTTGAATGGGAATGGGAAGCAGAGTTGAAGTGGGTGGCTACTGGGAGATCCTGTCTGTTGTGGCGGACAGAGCGGAGGTGCTCAACGAAGTGGTCCCCCAATCTGCATTGGGTTTCACCGATGTAGAGGAGGCTGCACCGGGAGCACTGGATGCAATAGATGACCCCAACAGACTCACAAGTGAAGTGTTGCCTCACCTGGAAGGACTGTTTGGGGCCCTGAATGGTGGCAAGAGAGGAGGTGTAGGGACAGGTGTAGCACTTACTCTTACGGGGATAAGTGCCAGGTGGGAGATCCGTGGGGAGGGATGTGTGGACCAGGGAGTCGCGGAGGGACTGATCCCTGTGGAAGGCGGAGAGGGGTGGAGAGGGAAAGGTGTGCTTAGTGGTGGGGTCCTGTTGAAGGTGGCGGAAGTTGCGGAGGATAATGTGTTGGTCCGGAGGCTAGTGGGGTGGTAGGTGAGGACAAGGGGAACTCTGTCCCTGTTGTGGTGGTGGGAGGATGGGGTGAGGGCTGAAGTGCAGGAAATGGAGGAGATGTGGTTGAGGGCATTATTGATGACAGCAGAATGGAAATCATGATCCTTAAAGAAAGAGGACATTTGAGATGTCCTGGAATGGAAAGCTTCATCCTGGAAGCAGATGCGGCGGAGACAGAGGAATGGCATTTTTGCATGTGGCAGGGTGGGAAGAGGTATAGTCGAGGTAGTTATGAGAGTCAGTGGGCTTGTAGAAGATGTCAGTGGACAGTCTGTCTCCAGAGATGGAGACCGAGAGATTGAGAAAGGGGAGAGAAGTGTCCGAGATAGACCAAGTGAATTTGAGGGCTGGGTGGAAGTTTGAAGTAAAGCCGATGAAATTGATGAGCTCAGCATGGATGCAGGAAGCAGCAACAATGTAGTCGTCAATGTAGCGAAGGAAAAGTTGGGGAGCAGTACCAGTATAGGTTTGGAGCACAGACTGTTCCACATAACAAACGAAGAGGCAGGCATAGCTGGGGCCCATGTGAGTGCCCATAGCTACACCCTTGGTCTGAAGAAAGTGGGAAGAGCCAAAAGAGAAGTTATTAAGTGTGAGTACCAGTTCCACCAACCGGAGGAGGGTGGTGGTGGTGGGGAACTGGTGAGGTTTATTGTCCAGAAAGTAGCGGAGGGCTTTGAGGCCTTCTTAATGGGGAATGGAGGTGTATAAGGATGAGATTGCTGAGCCTCTGACAATAATTTTGCATCATCAATGGGGTCGGGACAGGTTCCGGAGGATTGGAGGGTTGCAGGTTTTGTTCCCTTCTTCAAGAAAGGGAATAGAAGTAGCCCAGGAAATTATAGACCAGTGAATCTTACTTCAGTGGTTAGTAAGTTGATGGAAAAGATCCTGAGAGGCAGGATTTACAAACATTTGGAGAGGCATAATATGATTAGGAATAGTCAGCATGACTTTGTCAAAGACAGGTTGTGCCTTACAAACCTGATTGAATTTTTTGAGGATGTGACTAAACACATTGATGAAGGAAGAGCAGTAGATGTAGTGTATATGGATTTCAGCAAGGCATTTGATAAGGTACCCCATGCAAGGCTTATTAAAAAAGCAAGGAGGCATGGGATCCAAGGGGACCTTGCTTTGTGGATCCAGAATTGTCTTGCTCACAGAAGGCAAAGAGTGGTTGTAGACGGGTCATATTCTGCGTGGTGTACCCCAGGGATCTGTTCTGCGACCCCTATTCTTCGTGATGTTTATAAATGACATGGATGAGGAAGTGGAGGGATGGGTTAGTAAATTTGGTGATGACACAAAGGTTGGGGGTGTTGTGGGTAGTGTGGAGGGCTGTCAGAGGTTACAGCAGGACATCTATAGGATGCAGAACTGGGCTGAGAAGTAGAAGATGGAGTTCACCCAAATAAGTGTGAGGTGGTTCATTTTGGTAGGTCAAATATGATGGCAGAATATAGTATTAATGGTAAGACTCTTGGCAGTGTGGAGGATCAGTGGGATCTTGGGGTCCAAGTCCATATGACACTCAAAGCAGCTGCACAGGTTGACTCTGTGGCTAAGAAGGCATACAGTGCATTGGCCTTCATCAATCGTGGGATTGAGTTTAGGGGCCGAGAGGTAATGTTGCAGCTATATAGGACCCTGGTCAGGCCCTACTTGGAGTACTGTGCTCAATTCTGGTCACCTCACTACAGGAAGGATGTGGAAACTATAGAAAGGGTGCAAAAGAGACTTACAAGGGTGTTGCCTAGATTGGGGAGCACGCCTTATGACAATAGATTGAGTGAACTTTGCCTTTTCTCCTTGGAGCGACGGAGGATGAGAGGCGACCTGATAGAGGCGTATAAGATGATAAGAGGCATTGATTGTGTGGATAGTCAGAGGGTTTTTCCCAGAGCTGAAATGGCTAACACGAGAGGGCATAGTTTTAAGGTACTTGGAAGTAGGTAGAGAGGAGATGTTCGGTGTAAGTTTTTTAGCCAGAGAGTGGTGAGTGCATGGAATGGGCTGCTGGCGATAGTTTTGGAGGCGGAAATGATTGGGTCTTTTAGGAGACACCTGGATAGGTACATGGAGCTTAGGAAAATAGAGGGCTATAGGTAACTCTCGGTAATTTCTAAGGACATTTTCGGTACAGCATTGTGGGACGAAGTGCCTGTATTGTGCTGTAGGTTTTCTATATTTAATGAACTTAAAGCTTCAATAAATTATTAGCTCACACAGAGCCCTTTTTCTATTTTTCTAACTGAAGTGTACAAGTTTGATAATAAATGAACCTTGAACCTTTGAAGTTCATATTTAAAGGTTCCTTTATTATTGAAGTATGTATGCAGAATACAACTCTGAGATTCATCTTCACCAGATAGTCATGAAGCAAAGAAAACCATGGGTGTCATTCAAAGTAAAACATAAACCCCCTGCACAAGGAAAATCAAATTGCACAAATGGCAACATCAACCCACCCCCATGCAGAAAAACTAATCGTACAAATAGCAAGAACATTAATGTCCAAACTTCGCTACAAAAAAAACCCCAACCAAATTGCACTAAGTGGCATCCAGAATAATCAGCCAACATGATCATCAGACTCCTCCCCCACGTGAAAAAAAATTGCACGAGTTGAAACAAGAGCATTGCCCCCCCCATGCAGAAAAAGAAATTCTGGAAACAGCAAGAGCATCAGACCCCAACATTCCCCCCACACACACATTAAAAACTAACAAATTGCACCAAACTGCAACAAGAAAGAATGGGTGAAACACAGAATATAAAAGACATAAAACTGAAAGACCTTTCTTGTATCTCACATCCTTGACCCTTCAGTAAAGCTGATTTGATGCTTTGCAACTTCTTTGTGATTTCTCACAACTTAATTTCACACTTTGGACTGCTCTGAGGCTCATTCAGTGTGAGAATAATTTCTTGTGACATTTTCATAATAGTACTCCTGTTTTGCTTTGAGATATTCATATATGAGATTCAGAATAATTTTAACATTGAGACAAAGAAAAATTGTTCAAAATCAACAGACAACTCTTCACCCAAGTGGCAGTGCACCTGAAGGTTAATTTTCAGGTTGAGGCTGTGGTGAGGAAGGCAAATGTGATATTAACATTCATTTCAAGAGGACTAGAATATAAAAAACAAGGATGTAATGTTGAGGCTCTATAAAACAACGGTGAGGCATTGCGAACATTTTTGGGCCCCTTATCTAAGAAAGGATGTGCTGTCGTTGGCCAGGGTTCACAGAAATGAACAGCCAGGGCATCAAAGGTTATGGTGAGAAGGCAGGGGAGTGGGACTAAATGGGAGAATGGATTAGCTCATGATAAAATGGCAGAGCAGACTCGATGCGCCGAATGGCTGACTTCTGCTCCTTTGTCTTATGGTCTTATATGAGGAGCACTTGATGGGTCTGGGCTGGTACTCACTGGAATTCAGAACAGGGGGAGGAATCTCATTGAAACCTATTGAATGTTGAAAGGTCTCAATAGAGTGGATGTGGAGGAGATGTTTCCTGTGGTAGGGGAGACTAGGACCAGAGGGCACAGCCTCAGAATGGAGGAACGCCCATTTAGAATGGAGATGAGGTGGAATTTCTTTAGCCAGAGAGTGGTGAATCTGTGAAATTCGAATGCAACAGGTGTCTGTGAAGGCCCAGTCATTGGGTATATTTAAGGCAGAAGTTGATAGATTCTTGATTGGTCAAGGCAAGAAGGGATATGGGGAGAAGGCAGGAGATCAGGGCTGAGAGGAAAATGGATCAGACATGATGAAATAATGGAGTGGACTGAACGGGCCAAATGGCTGAGATCTTCATAATCAGAATCAGGTTTAATATCACCAGCATATGTCATGCAATTCCACTCCTATATTTTATGGTCTTATGAACTTCTCCTTGGAAGTCCAGCACAGCTTAAACCAAGAGCACCATCTTTTGCTGTGGATTTGTACTGCTGGGTTTCCTTGCAGTACTTTGGTGGAATCTGTCCAGTATTTCATTACTAGTTTCCACTTTGCAAGTTGGTAAATCTAATGTGAAGACTACACCAGATTGTACCTGATTAAGATTTGATGGGAAGAAACAGCTGCTGGGGAGATAGTAAGTCTTTTTTATTTGATTGAAAACAGCTAGTTTACATTTAATTATTTTAAGGTGTTTGTGCTCAAATGCCATAGCTTTTAAAAGTGAGTTAAAAATTTCGACAGTATTTTACTGTAAACCCTTCTGTCTCATTTTTAATGCCTGTTAATCCTGGGGTGGGATGTCATCAGTTTCAAAGCCCTTCTGTGAGGACAGTTGTTTGCTGCTGTTGGGAGAGTCCTTTCTACATTGCACTGTGCTGAGTCATACCCAAGGGAAAACTGGGTCTGGGATTATGTTCAAAGGAGCAATTGAAGCATAGGAGGAATTGGGCTGTGGATAATGTTATTCTTTATTTTTCTAATTTGCCACTTTACATCCAAAGACGATATTGCAACAGCAGAAGCAAATGTCTTTAATTAAAGTCTCCGCTGACAGCAGAATAAACACCGCCGAAGACAAACTTCAAATAATGAATCCCACCCACTCATTTCCTGGCAGATTCCCCTTCCTATTTGTATTTCCAAACGAAGGGCACTGAAATCACATTGGGATGAACAAATTTTGTTGCTGCCTCATCCTACGATTAAAGATGTAATTTTAGAAATGGATAAGTTTAGTGCATGTTAATTAAATCACAGAGTGAGAATGAAGTGCTCCCATTGCAGGGGTTTATCATTTATTTAACTGTTGTGCTTTTTACTTGGAGTCATTAAGTACAAGTGTGGGTGGGAGTTATGCAAAATGTTGCAAACAGTTGAGTTTTCAATGAAAACCACTACTGGCTTTCTGAGGTGGAGGATGAAGGCTAACCATGGGAGCTTTGGAGTAAGGGTATTATTCAACACAGACGGGTTGAGACAGGACAGAATATTTATGGTCAGTGAT
Source organism: Mobula birostris (assembly GCF_030028105.1). Taxonomy (NCBI): domain Eukaryota; kingdom Metazoa; phylum Chordata; class Chondrichthyes; order Myliobatiformes; family Myliobatidae; genus Mobula; species Mobula birostris. The sequence continues at coordinate 189,682,826 of NC_092375.1, forward strand.
GGAAACCAGGACAGAGGCCTTATAAATCACTTTGGGAATGTGATTTACAAACTGCTGAAAATGCTCATTTCCACTGGTGTTTATTTTTTATTAATGTATTAACATGTTATCAGAGCTTTGAGGTTACGCTACTGAATTCAATCCTGGGTCAAACTGATAGTTTTGCATTCGAGATCATTTTATGTCAGTACTAAAAACAATTCAATATAACAGAGTATAAAATGACAGAAAATGGTCTAAAAGTTTACAGGTATGGAGACATAGAATTTCTAGCCTTTATCAACACACACACACACACACACACACACACACACACACACACACACACACACACACACACACACACCAAAACACGTACGCACACACTCACACACAGACACATGCCTACACATATGCACCCACACAAAAACACATACACACATACATGCAAATGCATACACACATGCACACAAACAGAAACACACAGACACAGACATAAACACACATGCACACACACTCACACAAACATACATACACACAAACACACACGTGCCTACACACATGCACACACAAAAACACACATGCACACACACACGCAGACACATACATACATGCATGCACACTCACAGACATACATACTCACATACACACACACGCTCAAAAACAGACACAAACACACACAAACACATGCACATACACACACGCTCACACATGAAACACAAACGTGCACACAAACACCTGCACACACGCACATACACACATGTGTATACACACACACACACACACACACACACTCACACTCACTCACACACAATGCTGGAGGAACTCAGCCGTTCTAGCCTTTTCATTGTTCTTGTATTTGCATAAATATTGGCATCAGTTCTATGAAAATATTCTCACAGCCAATTGGATTAGTTTAATAGTTCAGGTTTAATCGTCATTCAACCATACATGAACACAGCCTGATGAAACAACGTTACTCCAGGGCCACAGTACCAACAGTCACACACGGTACAAGGCACTTGTTAGCAAGCACATATAAAATGTCAGTAAAATACAGTCACATGAAAAAAAAGGTTTGGGAGGTTTTGTCTGTGTAATTGGTATTTGGTTCAACCAAAAGGAAAAGTAATATATGCAGAACCCGCATGTGCGATGTTTCAAAAATGCATAAATCTTGCTTGCAAGGGCAAACAGTTTTTACTCTTATGTATAAATATTGGTGCCAGCCTGTGCCATGTCGTCTGATAATCCAAACTTTCTTTGTTTTAGATTAATAAGTCAATATTAAAAATATTACTAATAATATACTGTATGTAATGTGCTTGTGACATCAGATTTCATGGAATTCTACTTCAATAGGAGTTTTTAAACCAGGTACTTTATTTCCAGGCAAAATAATGAGGTTTATAAAATAACTTATCTTTTACATTTGGTGTGCTTTGTTTCATGCTGTGTCCATACTTAGACTGAAAGTGATAATTCATAATTCTATGATAATTAGTATTTTAACTCAAAGCTAGTCAGTCAATTGTTTTTGTTCCTGTACCATTTGCTGCCAGGGAAACAAGGCCAGGTGGCTGGCAGCTGCATCCGATCTGTTCATATTTCCAGTGACGGCAAGACAGAGCAGCAGCAATGTTGCCTTCTATGAAATTTAACACGTCAACAAAGAGAGTATCATATCGACATGCCAGAAAACTCATCGAGGGTTTCATGCAATGTTAGAAATCATCATTTGAATTCCTGACGTGATTTTGAAATGTAATTCCATTCACACATTTGTTATTTTTCATCTTTAGTGTCATTTAGAAAAGGGCCTGAATTGGGTTTGTGATTGTGTTCTGTGGTGCCGTTCTATTTGAAAGTATAGTGGAGAGCAGTCTGTATATATTTGTTTATTTATTTAGAGGTACAGCACAGAACAGGCCCTTCTGGCTTAACGAGCAGCAACCGATCTTTTTAACTCTAGCCTAATCACAGGACAATTTACAATAGCCAATTAATCTACTAAGTGGTAAATCTTTGGACTGTGGGAGGAAACTGGAGCACCCAGGGGAAACTCACATAGTCACAGGGAGAACATACAAACTCCTTACAATCAGCAGTGGGAATTAAACCTAAGGAGACAGAGTATAGAGAGGAAGTGGAGCGACTGGTGGATTGGTCTGAGAAGAACAACCTAAGCCTGAAAGTGGAGAAGACAAAGGAAATCATTGTGGACTTCAGGAAGGTGCACATAAACCATCCCCCTCTGCGAATACATGGCTTTTCCATAGAGAGAGTTAAGTGCACCAAGTTCCTGGGAGTTCACATCACAGATGACCTCACCTGGTCCCTTAATATCACTCCCTGAACAAGAATGCACAGCAGTGCCTCCACTTCCTAAGAAAATTGAGGCAAGTAAGGTTCCCACCTCCCATCTTAATTGCGTTTTACAGGAGCACCATTGAGAGTGTCCTGACAAGTTGTATCTCCATCTGGTTCAGGAGCAGTGGAGTATCGGACCAGAAGTCCCTACAAGGGACTGTGAGAACAGCTGAGAGGATCATAGGGGTTTCCCTACCATTCATCGGGGACATTCATCAGGAGCGCTGCATATGCAGGTCCCTTGGTATTATTAAGGGTCCCACCCATCCAGTCAGCATCCCCTTTGTCTTTCTACCATCGGGCAGGAGATGACAATGCATAAAAGCAAGAATGATCAGGATAAGAAACAATTTCTTTCCCCAGGTCATTAGGTTTCTGAGCTTCTGGCTATGTCATATTTGAGGTGTCACTGGTTAATCTGTTCCATACCTTACAATATTTAATATTAATGCATTTCAGTTTGTTATTTATGTGTGATTCATCAGTAGATTTCATCCTCACCTTCCGAAGTCATTGTGTGTTATGTGTGGTATGTATTTTACACCCTGGTTTGAAGAAACATTGTCTCATTTCCATATCTATTATATAGGTTAAATACATGTATATAGTTAGATGACAATAAACCTCACTTGTCACTGGTACTGTAAAGTGTTGTGCTAACCACTTCTTTACCATGTCATCCCTAACCACTACTGCTGCTGTGTGTTTCCTGTTACTTCACCAATTTTGTATCCAAGCTGTTAAAGCAGCTTAGATTCCACAGGATAATAACATGCATGTGATGAGCTGTGGTCACGGGAAGAATGTACAAACCCTTTACAGATGGCGCTGGAATTGAACTCCGAACTGCAGAACGTTCTGCGCTGCAATGGGGTTGCATGAACTGCAATGCCACTGTGCTGCCCTTTCTGAAAGTGTCCTCCTCCCACAAGCTGTTTAGTTGTTCACCGAATCAACACACACAGAATGCTGGAGGAACTCAGCAGGTCAGGCAGCGTCTATGGAAAAGAGTACACAGTTGACGCTGTGGGCCAAAACCCTTCACCAGGACCCAGAATTTGTTCACCAGCATTCATGCCAAGGTGTAGCTGGTATTGGGTCAACGGACACACAGGTTTTAGCAACATTTATCTTGCAATTTATTTCACAAGAATCCGTTTATTCTAACCCATTTTTTCTCATTGATCAAGGTATTTTCTACTGATACTACAGTACATCTTTCACTCTAATATCAATACTTCCAAATTTCTTGGGTTGTCACTTGCTTTTTTGATCCCCTCTATTTATTCAACAACTATTGTACAATATTTCTCATTGACATGAGAAAGTCTGCAGATCCATTCTCCTCTCCTATCAGGTTCCTTATTCTCCAGCCCTTGACCTTTCCCACCCACCTGGTTTCAGCTATCACTTTCCAGCCAGCCTCTTTACCCTCCCCCCACCTTTTAATTCTGGTATCTTTCCTTCCTTTTCAGTTCTGAAGAGTCTTAGCCTGAAACGTCAACTGTTTACTCATTTGCATAGATGCTGCCTGACCTGCTGAGTTCCTCCAGCATTTTGTGTGTGTTGCTCGGATTTCCAGCATCTGCAGAATCTCTTGTGTTTATTCATTTCCATAGATGCTGCTAGACCTGCTGAGTTCCTTTAGCTCTTTGTCTGTGTCACTTAATATTTCTCATTGATTTCCAATGAAATCAGAATCGGAATCAGGTTTATTGGTGCTGGCGTGAAACTTGTTCACTTAGCGGCAGCAGTTGAATGCAATGTGTGGTAATATAGAAAGAAAAAATAAATAAGTAGATCAAATACAGTGAGTATATTTATTTATATTAAACAGATTAAAATAGTGCACACATAAATAGTATATAGATTTAAAATAGGTAGTGAGGTAGCGTTCATGGGTTCAATGTCCATTTAGGAATTGGATGGCAGAGGGGAAAAAGCTGTTCCTGAATCATTCAGTGTGTGCATTCAGATTTTTGTACCTTTCCTGATGGTAGCAATTAATGAGAAGAAGGCATGTCCTGGATGATGGGGGTCTTTAATAATGGACGTTGCCTTTTCGAGGCACTGCTCCTTCAAGATGTCTTGGATACTATGGAGGCTACTACCCAAAATAGAGCTGACTAATTTTATAATGATATAATGATGTATATTTAATTACATAGTGCCGGCTTTGAACAAATATTCTGTACTCTCCATGGGAATAATGGATCTACAATGGACATTCTTCCTACATTTTTCTGTTACAGCACCGCATCATCAGAAAGTGAGTTAGATGTTTAAGTTGTTCTAGACCCGGAGAAGAATACTAAAGCTCAGCCAAGTCCGGTGTCGGAAGGCCTTGGCGGTGTACTTGTGATGGTGTGTACTTCTGCTGCTTCCGAACGGAGGCCGGCAAAGACATCAATAGGAGAATTCATGCCATTTTGCTTGCCTCTTCAAATCTCTCCAGCCCCAGCTATAGCAAAGTTTGTAAATCTCACAATGGGCTCTTCAGCAACTTCAGAAGTTCAAAGTAAGTTTATTATCAAAGTGCATATATGTCACCATATATTACTCTAAGATCGAGTTTCCTGAGAAAATAACCATAACAGAATAAATGAAAGACTGGACCAACTTGGGCATTAAAATCAGTGTACAAAAGACAAAAAACAAAAAGAAATAAATAAGTAATAAATATTGAGAACATGACATAAAAGGTTCTAGAAAGTGAGTCCATTGGTTGTGGGAACAGTTCAGTGATGGGGCAAGTGAAGTTGAATGAAATTATCCCCGCTGGTTCAAGGGCCTGATGGTTGAGGGGTAATAACAGTTCCTGAGGCTCCTGTACCTTCTTCCCATTGGCAACAGTGGGAAAAGAGCAGGGCCTGGGTGGTGTGGGTCCTGAATGATGGATGCTGCTTTCCTGTGACAGCGCTCTATGTAGATGTACTCAGTGGTAGTCGAGGAGGTCATTAATAAGCTGGCCAACAAGAAAGTAATGAAATACTGAATTGACAATGTCACTTAGTTTGCAAGCGGATCATATTAATGTGTGAGGGGGTCATTGCACAGGATTGGAAAAAGCTACTGTAAGTTGTAAATTCAGCCAGGTCCATCATGGTCACTAGCCTCCCCTGTATCCACGATACTTTCAAAAAACGATGCCTCAAAAAGGCAGCATTCATCAACAACTACCTTCATCACCCAGGTCATAACCTGCTCTCATTGCTACCATCAGGGAGAAGGTACAGGAGCCTGAAGACACAAACTCAATGTTTCAGGAACAGCTTCTTCCTCTCTGCCATCAGATTTCTGAATGGACATGAACCCATGAACACTACCTCAAGTATTTTTTCCCTCATTTTTTTGCACTACTAAATTAAACTTTTTATACCGTATATTCTTGTCATTGTAATTTTTAACAAAACAAGAGATTTCATGACATCTGCTGGTTATATTAAACCTGATTCAGATTCAGATTCAGTTTTGTAATTCTAAATTTTAAAATGGAATAAAAAATGCAAACTTCACCAGTTGGTTTCTGTTGTAATGATTCCAAATGAAAATACAAATTAAAACGCATTTTAGAATTAGTTTGTATATCTCATGTAACATTAATTGTGTGACTGTCACATCATTCTGTGAAGTAAATAGGTATCAAAGGATTTTAAAAGCATTTTGGCACAGAATTCAGATCTGCAACATTGTGAAAATATTTTCTTGGAAAAGGACCACAATTAAGAGAAGTTTTAAACTTGATATGGTTTCCTTCCTTTTTTAATTCTCACGTGATGCTGCTATAAGAACCGAGTTTTCGCGATGTTCTACAGTAGCTGATTTTCTTTTTCAAGGCAGTTAGTCCACCTTTGGTGCCCACTTGGCGCTCAGCTCTCACCTGTGGCTCCCTGTAGCTGTTTGCGTGCGACAACGGCCACACCCCGGGCAACGGCTTCGTCAAGCCGGCTAAACCAGGTGAGGGTAGCCGACGGGTCTCAAACCCTCGGTGAAACAGGGAGTTGTCTATCCCAGCATGTGAAGACAGACTCCGGCGGATTGAGCGGACGAGACCAATGGAAGTTCCAACGGTCAAGAAGGCGGTCTCGGCAAGCGTCGTGGAACGCGTAGAGCAGGACAAGACACAAAACGTCCTGGTCATCCACTGCGCCTAGTCCCATCTCCAGCCGTCTCGACTCTGTTTTACCACTGGATCCAGATAGGAAGATAGAGCGAGGCTGACGCGGCACAACTCTCCTTCACTTAAATCCAAATCACGCGTGTCGAGGTCCTCATCCACGTCGACGATGGACTAACACAGACATATTGTATATATATATATACACACACTGAATGCACTGTATATATAGCTTGGGTGTCTAAGACTTCTACACGGCGCTGCGTTTGTCAGTGTGGAATGGAGAGCGAGTTTGTAAACCTGGCGGGAGCAAAGGGATGTTGGGAATAGTGAGGCTGGAGCGTCGCGGGAGGGGTGTAGGACAGGTAGCTGAGAAGGAATGCCAGAGAGGCAGGGGGAGGGTGGCATGGGTGTAGACACACATAGCTCTGAGACACCATGAAATTTGATTCCCAACAATTGGTTTATTGATCATTACAGAACATTTCTCTGGTGCTTCCTGCTCCCTCCCCTCTCCCTTCCCCTTTTCCCTCTCCCCTCTCCCTGCCCCCTTCCCACTTTCAGTCCACAACAGAGACCCATATCAGAATCAGACTTATCATGGAATTTGTTTTTTTTTTGTGGCAGCAGTACAGTACAATATATAAAATTACTACAGGACTGTGCAAAAGTCTTTGGACTCTTGCTATATATATGTGGCTAAGACTTTTGCACAGCCCTGTATTTTGGTGGTTCCGGAGACAGGTGCAGAAAGCTCCCTGCTGTAACAGGCCAAGCATCCAGCAGCTGCTCCTGGTGTCATTGGAAATGTGTACCAGGTATAAAAAGACAAGAGATTCATTAAACTATTCAAATCAATGGCCCATTATGCCAACAGAACAACAGTAACAATTATAGCCATCCATAATTGATACCAATGGGAGAAAGCTGCAGACAAAATTTCATTTACTGGAAACAAAAAGAAAAATAACTATGAAATTAAGGCAATATCAGTAGTAATGTTTTTGATTTTTTCCCCCCAAATTTCACTTATTTCTACTTAGTGTTCAGAAATTGTTTTCTGCTTAGCTTTTCGCACCGGGGATGAAAGCTGATATAGTGACAGTGGCAGATACAATTATATCTTTTAAAAGTCACTTGGATAGAAAGCTGTTGAGGGATATGGGCCTAATGTGGATAAATGGGATTAGCGTAGATAGACAAGTCAAGACACTGTGGGCTGAAAGAGCCAATTCCTGTGTCATAATTATTTGTTTAGAGATACAGCACAGAAAGGGGGAGGAAACCCAGGCACCCGGAGGAAACCAGGGCACCCGGAGGAATCCCATGCATTCATGGGGAGGATATACAAATCAGCTTTTACAGACGGCACTGGAATTCAACCCCAAACTCTGGCAGTCAGAGCTGTAATGGCAAAAGTCTTAGGCATCCTAGCTGTATATATGTGCCTAAGACCTTTGCAATGTAAGTTGCAGAGGGAGGAAAGCATGAAGAGAAGAGAAGGAATGTCTGTCATAAGGTGTGGACCAAAATGATCATGTTAATAATTGCTTTAAAAACCAATATATGTATATGTAATCAGTATTGAGGATGTGAATAATAGGCTGCACAATATGTTTGATTGAGAGTAACTCAGTGCTGGAATTGGCCTGATGGAGGACATTAATGATGACTTGCCTCAGTGAATTTGGAAGACTTTGTGGAGGTAGCATAGGTGATATTTTTCTAGGGCTTTGATATCTGCTGTCAGTGGACCACATGATAGAGACATGTAGGAGGATGGTGATTGCTGATCAGAATGTCCAAGTCTTTTTCCATTAAATCTAAGGGCTCCCCTTCTTCCTTGCAGCCTCTTCTTTATGGCAACCATAGATTCTTTGCTGCTGCTACCTGGTTACCATGGAAATGCAAACAGGAAGTGCTGGAAATTCTCAGAGGATCAGGCAACTTCTGTGGAAAGAGAATTACATAGAGTTACTGTTTTCAGATTAAAGATTCCTTGTCCGAACTAAAAGCTAAACAGTTCGATAAGTTGTAGAGAACAGCTGGTAGATTCATCAGATTTTGGGATCTGTGGTAGATTCAGTCAGGTGTTGGCAGCACAGTAGCGTAGTGGTCAGCACAACACTTTACACTACAGACCACATGGGTTCAATTCCCACCTCTGCCTGTAACGACTTTGTAAGTTCTTCCCATCTGCGTGGGCTTCCTCTGCGTGCTCCAATTTCCTCCCACAATCCAAAGACATACCGGTTTGTAGGTTAATTGTGCCATGATTAGGCTAGGAATAAATTGGGGGATTGCTGGGCGGTGCGTCTCGAAGGGTCAGAAGGGTCTATTCTGCACTATAGGTCAATAACTTAATAAATAAATGTCACTTTGAGGGAGACAAAGAAGTGTGATGGGCTGCAAAGACAAGATCAGGGTGTACTACTGGATAAGGAAAAAGATATGATCCAATATCTCAGATGGATTACTTACAGCAGAAATAGTCACATCTGAAATAAACAGAGAAAGGCAGTTAGAGGTTGGAGAAATTGCCCTGACTCAAACTCATTGTAACAGTGCAGGAGGCTCCCGATCGATAAGATTGAGTGGAAGTGGGATCAAGAATTGAAGTGGCAGGTAAGAGGAAACGCAATCCCACCCGTGTGGAGTGAGCTCAAGTGTTCTGTAATGTGATCACTGTAATGTTGTGTAACTCCTGGAACTAATTGAAAGAAACACATGGAGACAAGATATGTTTTGTCTACTTAGTTTTTCTTTAGAGAGACACTCATGTATGACGTGGAGGCATAATGACGTATGCCATTCATGTACTTTTACATACAGTATACACCATAAGTCAGTTATCAAGGATGTGATAACAGCACATTTGGAAAGCGGTGAAATGATCAGACAAAGTCAGCATGGATTTGTGAAAGGAAAATCATGTCTGACGAATCTCATAGAATTTTTTGAGGATGTAACTAGTAGAGTGGATAGGGGAGAACCAGTGGATGTGATATATTTGGATTTTCAGAAGGCTTTTGACAAGGTCCCACACAGGAGATTAGTGTGCAAACTTAAAGCACATGGTATTGGGGGTAAGGTATTGGTGTGGGTGGAGAGTTGGTTAGCAGACAGGAAGCAAAGAGTGGGAATAAACGGGACCTTTTCAGAATCGCAGGCGGTGACTAGTGGGGTACCGCAAGGCTCAGTGCTGGGACCCCAGTTGTTTACAATATATATTAATGACTTGGATGAGGGAATTAAATGCAACATCTCCAAGTCTGCGGATGACACGAAGCTGGGTGGCAGTGTTAGCTGTGAGGAGGATGCTAAGAGGATGCAGGGTGACTTGGATAGGTTGGGTGAGTGGGCAAATTCATGGCAGATGCAATTTAATGTGGATAAGTGTGAAGTTATCCACTTTGGTGGCAAAAATAGGAAAACAGATTATTATCTGAATGGTGGCCGATTAGGAAAAGGGGAGGTGCAACGAGACCTGGGTGTCATTATACAACAGTCATTGAAAGTGGGCATGCAGGTACAGCAGGCGGTGAAAAAGGCAAATGGTATGCTGGCATTTATAGCGAGAGGATTCGAGTACAGGAGCAGGGAGGTACTACTGCAGTTGTACAAGGCCTTGGTGAGACCACACCTGGAGTATTGTGTGCTGTTTTGGTCCCCTAATCTGAGGAAAGACATCCTTGCCATAGAGGGAGTACAAAGAAGGTTCACCAGGTTGATTCCTGGGATGGCAGGACTTTCATATGAAGAAAGACTGGATGAACTGGGCTTGTACTCGTTGGAATTTAGAAGATTGAGGGGGGATCTGATTGAAACGTATAAGATCCTAAAGGGATTGGACAGGTTAGATGCAGGAAGATTGTTCCCGATGTTGGGGAAGTCCAGAACGAGGGGTCACAGTTTGAGGATAGAGGGGAAGCCTTTTAGGACAGAGATTAGGAAAAACTTCTTCACACAGAGAGTGGTGAATCTGTGGAATTCTCTGCCACAGGAAACAGTTGAGGCCAGTTCATTGGCTATATTTAAGAGGGAGTTAGATATGGCCCTTGTGGCTACGGGGGTCAGGGGGTATGGAGGGAAGGCTGGGGCGGTGTTCTGAGTTGGATGATCAGCCATGATCATAATAAATGGCGGTGCAGGCTCGAAGGGCCGAATGGCCTACTCCTGCACCTATTTTCTATGTTTCTATAATGAACTATGTAAACAAACAGAGAATGCAGAACTTCTCGTTTGTGAAAGAATGCTTAATGCAAACAACATATTTAGAACATTACTCAAATATTAATAAAATATTAAATACTCAATGCTCCTCCCTGCTTAGTTATAAACCTCAACTCAATATAGGGCAGGTCCTGTTTGACAAACTTACTGGAGTTCTTTGAAGACATAATGAGTGCAGTGGATCGAGGGGAACAGGTGGATTTCCAGAAGGCGTTCGAAAAGGTGCCACACAAGAGAGGAGTTGGAGGAAGTGTATTGGCATGTATAGCGGATTGGTTAACCAATAGAAGGCAGAGAGTTGGTATAAATGGGTGTTTCTCCAGTTGGCAGTCAGTGGTGAGTGGGGTGCCGCAGGGGTCGGTGCTGGGCCCGCAGCTGTTAACCATTTACATTGATGATTTGGAAGAGGGGACTGAGTGTAGTGTGGCAAAATTTGCTGATGACACTAAACTGAGTGGAAAAGCAAATTGTACAGAGGATGTGGAGAGTCTGCAGAGGGATATAGATAGGTTAAGTGAGTGGGCCAAGGTCTGGCAGATGGAATACAACGTTGGTAAATGCGAGATCATCCACTTTGGAAGGAATAATAGAAGAGCAGATTAGTATTTAAATGCTGAAAAGTTGCAGCATGCTGTTGTGCAGAGGGACTTGGGAGTGCTTGTTCATGAATTGCAAAAAGTTGGCTTGCAGGTGCAACAGGTTATTAAGAAGGCAAATGGAATGTTGGCCTTCATTGCTAGAGGGATTGAATTCAAGAGCAGGGAGGTCATGCTGCAACTGTACAGGGTACTGGTGAGGCCGCACCTGGTGTACTGTGTGCAGTTCTGGTCTCCATACTTGAGGAAGGATATACTGGCTTTGGAGGCAGTGCAAAGGTGGTTCACCGTTGATTCCAGGGATGAAGGGGTTAACCTATGAGGAGAGATTGAGTCGCCTGGGACTATACTCTCTGGAATTCAGAAGAATGAGAGGGCATGTTATAGAAACATACAAGATTTTGAAAGGGATAGATAAGATAGAAGTAGAAAAGTTGCTTCCATTGGTAGGTGAGACTAGAACGAGGAGATATTGCCTCAAGATTCAGGGGAGAAGATTTAGGACAGAAATGAGGAGAAACTATTTCCCCCAGAGAGTGGTGAATCTGTGGAATTCTCTGCCCAGGGAAGCAGCTGAGGCTTCGTCACTAAATATATTTAAGATCCAGTTAGCCTAACCTAAGATGCAGGTTTTTACATAGTAGGGGAATTAAGGGTTATGGGGAATAGGTAGGTAGATGGAGATGAGTTTACGGACAGATCAGCCATGACCTTATTGAATGGCGGGGCAGGCTCAATGGACCGGATGGCCTACTTCTGCTCCTATTTCTTGTGTTCTTATATATAACATTTTGCTCTCCAGTCATCTTATACTGTATACATAGTATACTGTATAATATAACTACTATATAGATATCCACAACATAGTAAATTTAAAATTGTCCCATTGAAGCCTGAAGATTTAATTGCTGTGGAGCATTTCTTACTCTTGTGGGACATCATCTTTCCTGACAAGGAGAATTTCTCTGCTTGGCAGGTGAGACTTGTGGCCTTGAAAACAATCTCGGGTTCTGGATCCTCCTTGGCGGTGGTTCTAAGAGTTGACTCTGGGACTGCAGGAAGAGGCTCTGACAGCACTGGACATCTTTCTTCTGGAACAATTAACTCTGCTCTCCTTAACTGCTTGTCTCTTGTTAGTTTTCACATTGTAAAGCTCAAGGTTACTCATTCCTATATCACTCTCATCATTATCAGATTTTTCATCAACAGCATGTAGATTAGTGCTCTTTTTGAAACTGAAACTTGATTTTTTTATCTTTATCTCTTCCTTACGCAGTACGTTTATTTTTGTCTGCCTGACATGCTCATTACCATTCCTTTGGATTGATTCATCAGATGTGTGGAGAAGGAGAGCTTGCTATATGAGCAACAGCTTGTTCTCCATGTTGTACTGCTCTGGCTTGTGTATCTAGACAGCTAGGACACAACATCCATGGTTGCCCCTAACTAATGGAGGTCTCACACAGGCTTCCCTCAAGCTTTATTTTAATACTGTAAATCCATCTCTTCCATCAAAGTTTGGGCCATTGGTTTATCATTTCCAAGCATGACATCCATTCCCTATGAAGGATTTTAGCATGCTCAATAATTGTCAGCATTATTTTAAAACAAACAAAAACCACCCAGAGACTGAGTATGGAGGTTGACGCAGTATGACACAACTCTAAAGTAACGAATTTCCAAATCAAAAAAAAGTGCATTTGATCCTTTATTACAAAACCATCAAAGATGAACGATCTTGTAACGATAAAAAAACTAATGAAACCAAATTAGTGGTATAGTAATCTTAATGTTCAAATCAGTACAACTAAGCATTCTAATTAGCAAAATAACTAAGTGTAATTAGCAGTCAAACTAAATTAGCATTCCAATTAGCAAAGTCAACATATTTAAGTGGGCTAATAATGTTCCAATTAGCATAACTAGCATATTTGAACAATATCAGAATTGATGTTCTGCACGCATTTAAGCGGTCAACAAAAAAAATCCTTCCCTGTGGCTCGCTCCCTCTGGCTAAAAACTAACTAACCCCAAGCGTAAATACATCACTATATATCACATTTGCTTCCACCACGCCCCAACCCAGCTGACAAATTACCATAATAAATGCACTACAAAATACAATACAGACAGAAAATAGATACATAGCTTCCAGAATTATAAATCTATATGAAAGTAATTTGTTTACCCTTGTTCAGGTTGGAACTGTAATTTTTAAAATTTTTCTTTCCTAAATGAATGATTTTATCCAGTGTTTGTTTTCGTAGTAAGCTGATGGTACCAGTACTGCATAAGTTAACCTTGGAGAACTTGTCTTTTCCTAGGTATTGAACACAAACCCAAACCATTTATCTATAGACATATAATAATAAGCACTGAGATAAAACAAAAAAAATCCACTGCATCAGAATTCCAGTTCCATGAAGTGATGCTTCTATTCTTCTTGCTATACAGATCAGTGAATATATAAACTAGGACCAAGTCTACAGCACATGTGATACCTCTAGCATACAGATTGTCTCCACAGGAACTGAACTGTTGAAATGTATGTACATTGAGCACAGGAGACTCACCAGATTATCTTAATAGAAGATGAAACTTACCAAACTGAGAACCCACTTATTTGTTTTCAATAAAATTGATTACTTTAATTCAAAATGAAACATGATTATTATGTAACAGATGGACATGATAACATTCATAGCTTTATTTCACCGAGAAAATGCAAAACCTCTTGCTTTGTAGGCTGCAAACTTAGGGAAGAATAACAGCAGGAGGGATGAAAGCTGAATAGTAATAACAAAGAGATACAGCTTGCATTGGGGGAGAAATTGTGCAAACCAAATTATTGGTGAAACAATTAATTGAGACAGTCGCCAGTCCAATCTGATTAAATTCAGCTGTTTTTCCATTTGTACACTAGAGGTCACTTAGGAGACGTGTCTCAATACTACTAGGAAAGAGCAGTGTTTTCAATGTTTAAAATCATATCATTCAGGTGTGAACATATTAGGCTACAACTGCCAGGCACTATGACATTAGACGATAACATTTGGCTTCGCTTTATTTGCATTGATGGAATGTATATAATGTTCTCCCCTGAAGAATAAAGGCATGCAAAAATGTGTGACTGAATTTTGTCAAGTCTAGGAGTAACCTGAGGGCATCATGAAAAATAATGGAAATATATGAATAAATGTAATAAGCTAGAACTACTTGCCAAAAGAAGGCACTATTGAACAGATCATGATGAGGTCAGTGCATTCTCAGTCTGTATTTCAAAGCAAGTATGCACAAGACATTTTCCCTGTGTGATTCTAAAGGAACACTCTTAATACTAAGATGACAGATTGGTATAATATTCTGCAAGTACTGAAAATATAAGAACATAAGAAATAGGAGCAGGAATAGGCCATTTGGCCCATCGAGCCTGCTCCGCCATTCAATAAGATCATGGCTGATCTGGCCATGGACTCATCTCCACCTACCTGCCTTTTCTTCATAAAACTTAATTCCCCTACTATGCAGAAATCTGTCCAATCTTGTCTTAAATACATTTATTGAGGTAGTCTCTACTGCTTCATTGAGCAGGGAATTCCCACAGATTCACCACCTTCTGGGAAGTGCAGTTCTGCATCTGTCCTAAATCTACTCCCCTGAATCTTGAGGCTATGCCCCTAGTTCGAGTCTCACCTACCAGTGGAAACAACTTTCCTGTCTCTATCTTATCTTTCCCTTTCATAATTTTATATCTTTCTACAAGATCTCCTCATTCTTCTGAATTCCAGCGAGTACAGTCCCAGATTAGTCAATCTCTCCTCAGTCTAACCCCTCATCTCTGGAATCAATCTAGTGAATCTCCTCTGCACCACCTCCAATATCCTTCCTCAAGTAATGAGACCAGAACTGCACGCAGTACTCCAGGTGTGGCCTCACCAGTACCCTGTACAGTTGTAGCATAACCTCCCTGCTCTTGAATTCAATCCCTCTAGCAATGAAAGCCAACATTCCATTTGTCTTCTTGATAACCTGCTGCACCTGCAAATCAACATTTTGTGATTCATGCACAAGCACTCCCAAGTTCCTCTGCACAGCAGCTGCTGCAGTTTTTCACCATTTAAATAATAATTTGCTCTTTCATTTTTCCTTCCAAAGTGGATGACCTCACGTTTACCAACATTGTACTCCATCTGCCAGACCCTTGCCCACTCACTTGATCTATCTATATCACTCTGCAGACTATCTTCTGCACAATTTGCCTTTCCACTCAATTTAGTATCATCAGCAAACTTAGATACACTACACTCGGTCCCCACTTCTTGATCGTTAATATATATTATGAACAATTGCGGGCCCAGCACCAATCCCTGCGGCACGCTGCTCACCACTGCTCTGATTGCCAACCAGAGTAACATCCATGCACCCAACTCTCTGCTTTCTATTAGGTAACCAGTCCTCTATTCATGCTAATACATCACCCCCAACTCTATGCATCCTTATCTTATGGGTAAGTCTTTTATGTGGCACCTTATCGAATGCCTTCTGGAAATCCAAGTAAACAACACCCATCTGTCCCCCCCTGTCCACTGCACTCATTATATCCTCAAAGAACTCCAGTAAGTTTGTCAAACAGGATCTGCCTTTGCTGAATCCATGCTGCGTCTGCCTGATGGATCCATTTCTTTCCAGATGCTGTGTTATTTTTCTTTAAATGATAGCTTCAAGCATTTTCCCAACTATAGATGTTAAACTAACTAGCCTATAGTTAACATGAGGAAATCTGCAGATGCTGAAAATTCAAGCAACACACACAAAATGCTGGTGGAATGCAACAGGCCAGGCAGCATCTATGGGAAGAGGTACAGTCGACATTTTGGGCCGAGACCCTTTGTCAGGACTAACTGAAAGATGGTAAGAGATTTGAAAGTGGGAAGAGGAGGGTGAGATCCAAAATGATAAGAGAAGATGGGGGGGGCAGGCAGGGAGAGGGATGAAGCTAAGAGCTGGAAAGTTGATTGGCAAAAGGGATACAAGGCTGGAGAAGGGAGAGGATCATGGGACAGGAGGCCTAGGGAAAAGCCAAGCCTAATGCGCCAAGCCCTGTGAAATGCTCCTTTTTTAAACTCTTCTCCCTGACCTGTGCAAAGCTTTCTTTTTGAATTGATTGGTCCACTGTTAATCATTTGAACTGATCTGAAGGAGGGTCATAGAAGGTGAGGAAGTGAAGACTTTAAAAGGAGAAGAGATTTGGGGCAGAAAGGATTGAGGGTGAGAAGATGATAGCTCTAGGCCTGTACTCACTGGAATTCAAAAGAATGAGGGATGAGCTCATTGAAGCCTATTGATCATTGAAAGGCCTCGACAGAATGGATGTGAAGTAGTGTCATATGGCTGGGGGGCTGATGGCAGACTCAAATGCAAGACACAGACACTGAAGTACTGGGAACTGGACTGGATTAGAGTTATGGATGGGACTGGACATAGACTAGGAGCTGGGACAGGAACACAGACTTGGGCTAGGACTTTGGCTAGGAAAGGAGGATCAGGACAAGGAACTAGGAACTAGGAGCCTGGGCTTAGACTCAAAGCCAGAGACTGGACAAGGACCCAAAACCTGGGTCTTGACTCAGGTTCAGACCCCGGCACTTGGGTTCTTCAGGGCACTTGGACTCAGCTCAGTTAGGTCCTTGGGGGCAGAGCCAGGGCTCAGAGTACAGGGCCAGGACCATTCCTAGGACACAGGGCCACAATGCTTTCACAGGGCCAGGCCCCTTCCTTGGACACCAGGTCAGGATGACTGCCAAGGTAAACCATCAAGGAAACTGACAGGGATTCAGATGGGGAGGGGGAAGAGAACAGTCCTGCCTCAGGGTAACAGCAAAGTCAGCCTGGCTTACCCAACAGAGGCAAAGACAGGAAGGGACAGATCCCACCATAGGATAACAGCAAGGACAGCCCAACTTACCCCACAGAGGCAAGGACAGGAAGGGAGCTCAATCCAGGGTGTCTCCAAGTCTCAGGACAGCCAGCAACCTTGGCTGACTATGGAAACAGCCAAATCCATATCTAGCTCAGAGTGGCAGACAGCCACTCAGCTGGCCCCAGAAACAGCTGAATCCATACCATAATGACTGCTCCAACTAGAGACAACAAGGCTCCATGAAGCAGTGGTCCTCTAACCAGGCCTAGAGATCACAAATGGCTACTCTAGCCCTCCACCAGCAGGTTGCTCCAAAGGGATACTGACAAGACAAACCAGCACCCACACTTGATCCCAGGGCCACTTATATTCCCAGCCCCAAGATGAGCATCAGGTGCCTATGATTAAGCCCAACTGAAACAAGGGACAGTTGGAAGACCTGGAGTCCGGAGTCCACGGACTGGACCGTGAACCGGAACGCGGACTTCACGGACTGGACCATGACAGGAACATGGTTCTTATGGTGGAGGAGTCTAAGACTAGAGGACATATCCTCAGAATAGAGGGATGTCCATTTAGAGCAGAGATGAGGAGGAATTTCTTTTGCCAGAGAGTGGTGGGTCTGTAGAATTTGTTGCCACGGGAGCTCTGGAGGCCAAAATATTGGGTATATTTAAAGTAGAGGTTGATGGATTCTTTTTTTAGTCTGTGCTTGAGGAGAAGACATGAGATTGGGGCTGACAGGGAAATGAATCAGCCATGATGAAATGGTGGAGCAGACTTGATGGACCAAATGGCCGAATTCTGCTCCTACATCTTGTTGTCTTATGGTCTCATTTTTGTGGGTTTTAGGGACCCCAAAAGGAAAGCATTTCTCTGACAGCGCCTGACAAGCTACCTGACGGCCCCCAACTAATAGAAAATGCAGCATGTTGATTGACCTGACGTTCTCCTTTATTGCACCAGTGAAGAAGACCTCAACTTCTCTACAAAAAAAAACACTGGACTCTGAAGCTAATTGTCCAAACATGAAAATTGTTCTTGGATTGGAAATTTTACCACACCTCAGTGGAAATAAACAGCTCCACAAACATATGCCCATCAAGATCCAAAAGAAAACATGTCTTAAAGAACAGATGGTGGGTGGAAGGGGCAGAGGAGGCCTAGAAACTCTTTGATAATCATGATCTGCATACATTTCTGAGTTGTCAAGGCCCCAAACGCCATAGGGTCATGCTGCTGAGAGCCAAGCATGGATGCAACCTTATCAGAGAAAGGGAAGCAGGCAGCTGGGACTTTGAAAAACTCTTTGATTGCTGATGTACAGTGGTATCTTGAAGTCCAAATCCATAGCTCCCTAAATGTGGCCATATAAGTCAATGGGGGTGGTTAAGAAGGCATTTGCTTTTATTAGCTGAAGTACTGAGTTCAAAAGTCAAGAAGTTATGTGACAACTTTATATAATTCTGGTTAGGCTGCCTCTGGAGTATTGCTTTCATTTCTGGTTTATAGGAAGAATACAGAGGCTATGGAGAAACTGCAGAGGATGCTGGCTGGATTAGAGGGCATGTGCTATAAGGTGAGGTTAGACAAACTAGGGTGTTTTATCTGAACTGATGGATGCTAAGAAGGTATCTAATAGCATTTTTTAAAATTATGAGGAGACATATATAGACCCTACCTTTCTCCCTGAGGTCAAAATGTCTAATACTAGAGGGCATGTTTTAAGATGGTGGGTGGGGGGGGAGCTCAAAGGAGATGTATGAGTCAAAATCTTTACCCAGAAAAGGGTGAGTGCTTGGCGTATGCTGCCAGGATTTGTGATGGACGCAGATATGACAAACCTATTTAAGAGACCCTTAGGTGGGCACATGAAAATACAGAGAACATGGACCAAGTGGAGGCAGAGGGTTCAACCTCTTCACGACTCCTGGCTGAAAACATCATATGTTAACTGTAACATAACAGGAATCAGCAGCAGGTGCTATCACATCTGAAAGCATAAAATATTATGGGAAGAAACTTCAGTCACAAATCTACAACCTCAATTTCAAGGTCTGAAAATGCAGGAGACCTCAGACGCCCATAATTGTTACAGTCTTCATGTAGCGAGACAAATGTGAGTGAAGTAATCCAGAAGATTACACCTGCTGTTGCCCACAAGATGTGTTGTTGACTATTTGGCCTGAATGTCTTCATTCTCCTTGTGGCTGAAGAGCTGTAATGCATGAGGCAAGTGGATGCTATCCATCAGGATGCACAATGGACAGAACCTTTACCATTGATGAACCTAGGATAAATTCACATATCATCACTAACCACAACGTGCAACTTTCACTTATTTCTAAGTACCCTTTAACGCTGTCACAGGGATTATGGAGCATCTTCCTCAAATGTGGACCCCTTCAGAAATTTGCACTATCTTATACTGTATCTGCTCCACGTCAGCCTGTAATCTATTGAACTAATGAGTCCACAGCAAAACTCAACACAGGCTAGTGCCAAGGAAGCGCTGTTCCCTTTCGGCTGCATGGGTGCACGGCCGTGCAGTAACTGGAATGTTCCAACGCACACAGCCTTTGTTGCCACACAGCTGAAATTTAAAATGTTAATACAACTTTGAAATTATCTTAATATAATTTTGAAATCTATGTTAATATAATTGTGAAATAGCTGTAATTAATTGTGTTAATTAATATAATCCATTAATTTTCTAATTAATACACATACAACAACAGTTAATACACCACAACAGTTAATTAGGAACATATTAGAGCATCAACGTACTTACATTGTCAGTGTTTCAAGTTACAATACGATTACAAATTGCAACAATAAGTGCAGAATGGAAGTCGGTAGCTCATTGTTAATAAACTATCAGCCTGCTGAACACTGACGGAAACTAGTCAAAACATTTTACTTTTGCTACTGTGCCTGTTGATTGTTTTGACTGTCTGACATGGTTTTATTGTGTTGTGAGTTGTGGTTTGTGTTTGTTTGATGTGAAGAATTCTATACTTCGACTTTTTTGGTAAATAATCTCTCAAAAAATAATAATCTAATAAGAATTTATAGGATGCGCATTTCAAAAAATATTTAAGGTGCTGCACAGTTTTCAGGCAATTGTTCAGAGCAGTGTTGGTCTGCACAGCTGTAAAAAAAAACTAGATGGCACATGCAAGGAAGGCTGCATCATCACAACATTAATTGTTCTCAGTCCTCCTTACCACAATGGTTCACCTTTCCTCAAACAAACACGTTGCTAGAATGGAGTTGGTCCACAATAGAAACTGGGAACTGTTTGACCTTTGTCATCTCCACTCCAAAACCAAGGTCACCTCAATTTTAGTCATTTCAACTACTGTTGACACCTGCATATGTAAGGACCAAGGTCCATAACATTGTTGACATGTTCAGTGAGAGAATTGGTCTTACACTTTATAGCAAACAGAACAAATGTCCTTTATTAACCTACGCCCACTGTACATCACCACCTCCTGGCAGTAATGTTCTACCATGAAGCTCCAGAAAATGTGGATCACTTCCTGTGTCTCAGTCACTATAGCTCACTGAAGGCAGATGTTGATAGTGAAATTCACCATCACTTTTAAGTGCATCAGTACAGCCCGTGGGTTAAGACTGTCATCCGTACACTCAGCTCATGATCTATTTGTCATGGTGTGTGCTGGCAATATCGGAACCCAAGTGCAGAGGAAAGACAGACTCCAATGTAGAGACAACATCCAGGGTTTATTCATAGTGATTCCAAAAGAACGTTGGTGGCTCGGCGGAGCAACCCCACGAGAAGTAACATTCTCAAAACTAGGACCCCATGATTAACGTTATCTGGGCATCCACTTGTATCACACAAGAAACACGGAATCCCCAAGCCTATCAAAATAAACTGAAATAAGCTTAAACAGAAAGCAGCAGGAGACCATATTACAAAGAGTGAGTTGCTCGAGAAAAGCACAAGGAACTCTAAATGATTTAACTTTCATTAAACAACAATTAACCAATTCAAAATCTCAAAGCTCTTTGCTGTCTATCACCCCGCAAAGGCCCAAAGAGCTCATTACACTATTGGTCTGCAGCGATCTCCACCCTCCTCTTATCCCTCTGACTCACATGAACTTCAAAGCTGTGGAGGGATATGTCAAAATCTTCCAATTCTTCTGGCAGGATAAGCAGAATAACTTCAGTGTCCTCTCCCATATCAACATGTCCAGCATTGGTGCTATCATTATACTGAGTTACCATCACATGGTAGGCTACATTCCTCACCTGACTGATACCAGACTCCAGGGACCCTCTATCCTTTGCTCCAGCACAGCAAGAGATTAGAGAATGTCTATGTCAATGTTTTCAAAGTCTTCTGGAAAGTCACCAAAAAGATTTGTGAGAATTCTTTGTCATGACCACTCCAAAATGGAGAAAGAAAATTCAGGCAGGCATCACGAACCATGAGTCTATTTCTCAGCAGCACACGGAATAAACAGCAGAAGGAATGCAACCACGTGAAATTCAGTAGATGCTGGAAATCCAAAAAAAAAGTGCGGTGGAGCTCAGCAGGCTTGGAAGTATATATGGAAATCAGTAAACAGTCGACGTTTTTGTCCGAGACCCTTCATCAAGACTAAGGAATACGCCACCTTCCCTCTTACCTGCCACCTGCCTCATTTGTCGCAGAGTCTACAGATCTGAGGTTGATCTCACTTGCCATCCTTGAACAGGAAGTGGGGTGGGATGGTAGCACAACGCTTTGCAGTACCAGTGACCCAGGTTCATTTCCCACCGCTGCTTGTAGGGAGTTTGCACATTCTCCTGTGACCACGAGGCTTTCCTCTGGGCGCTCTGGTTTCCAACCACAGTCCAAAGATGTACCAGTTGGTAAATTAACTGGTCATTGCAAATTGTCCCGTGGTTAGGCTAGGATTAAATTGGGGGACTGTTGGACAGTGTGGCTTAGAGGGCCAGAAGGGCCTATTCTGTGCTGTATCTCAATAAATGAAAAATAAAGTTATCTCTGATCCTGAGTGAATCCTGAAGTGATAGGAGAGTGCAAACATTGTATTGTCGGACATGCATCAAGTGAGAAATTAAACCATGGAAACAATGTCTATTTCATCCTTGTTACTTTTTGAACACAATAGACAGCTCTTTTAATGATGTAGTTAATATTCCTCCCTCAACCAATACAATCAAAACAAATTAGTCAAGGAATGTGCCAGTGCCGACAAAGACTGCTTGGTGATTCACTCCCCAGAAGCAGCAAACGTTTTGTTTATAGGCTTGCGTATTGCAATTTGTTTTTGCTGCAGGGCCACCCTTCCCCAAGGTCCAAGTCATTGTGCTACTGAAATAGGCCTACACATGTACTAAGCACATCTTTCCCTCTCCACCCCTCTCCGCTTTCCGTAGGGATCGATCCCTCCGCGACTCACTTATCCGCACGTCCATCCCCACGGATCTCCCACCCGGCACTTATCCCTGTGAGCGTAAGTGCTACACCTGTCCCTACATCTCCTCTCTTGCCACCATTCAGGGCCCCAAACAGTCCTTCCAGGTGAGGCAACACTTCACTTGCGAATCTGTTGGGGTCATCTATTGCATCCGGTGCTCCCGGTGCGGCCTCCTCTACATCGGTGAAACCCGATGCAGATTGGGGGACCGCTTCGTCGAGCACCTCCACTCCGTCCGCCGCAACAGACAGGATCTCCCAGTAGCCACCCACTTCAACTCTGCTTCCCATTCCCATTCAGATATGTTCATACATGGCCTCCTCTACTGCCATGATGAGGCTAAACTCAGGTTGGAGGAGCAACACCTCATATACCGTCTCGGTAGGCTCCAGCCCCTTGGTATGAACATAGAATTCTCCAACTTCCAGTAATTCCCTCCCCTTCCTTCCTCTATCCCTATTTTGCATCACCTCCCTCATAGTTCTGCCTCCTTCTACTATTGTTCACCTGCCAATTACCTCCCTACTTCCCCTCCCCCACCCCTATGTCTTAAAAATTACTGTTTTTTCCAACTACCAGCATTCTTCAAACCCTCCCCAAAGTTCTTTCTCAGTCCTGATGAAGGGTTTTGGCCTGAAACGTCGACTAATCTTTTCAACTGACTGACCTGCTGAGTTCCTCCAGCGTGTTGTGAGTGTTCACATGTTCTAATATGTTTGGATGCATTGGCGATAGATTGGAAATACTTAATAGCATGAAATGTTTTTAGCTTCAGTAAACTCTACTTCTACATAAAAGGAAGCTCAAATTATTTATTAAGGTCAGTCCGGAAGTTCCTTTTCCATTCTTATTGGAGTAATGAAATAGATTGAACTTGGAGGAGACAATTGTAGATATTGTTGCAAAGCTCAGGAAAATGAACAGAGATATTCTAGAGCATATTCACTTTAAAATGCAGGATGTATTTGTCATGGTGAATGCTGACAACGACTGAACCCAGGTGTGGAGGAACAACAGACGCGGTCACGGTGAACACTGGCAGGACTGAATCCAGATGTGGAGGATTGGCAGACTTCCATGTAGAGAAGGAAATAAGAGATCATATAGAGGAACACCAGCAGAGCATTGATAGCATAACCAAGCGACATCATGAGACAAATTATTCTCCACACCAGCACTCTGACACCGCTAATTGAGAGTCCGAATTAAAAACGTAATAATGGAAAGCAGAAAACCCTTGCCAGTCACAATAAACTTAACAAGATTAAAGAGAAAGCACAAGGCCTTTACAGCTCTAACAATTAGTGAATAGAGGTGCTTGAAAAACCCAGACACATAACACTCTCCAGCAAGCTGCAAAGGGCCGCAGGGCTCTTGGCAGTATTACATGCTGTAGTGGGCATGAAGGTGAATAAGACCATATGACCGTAAAACATTGGAGCAGAATTAAGCCATTTTTGGCCAGTCGAGTCTGCTCCGCCATTCAATAATGGTTGATCCTTTTTGCCCCTCTTCAGCCCCACTGCCCGGCTTTCTCCCCGTTACCTTTGATACTGTGGCCAGTGAAGAACCTATATACACCCAAAATGCATTAAATACCTTAAATACATCCAATGACCTGGCCTCCACAGCTGCCTGTGGTAATAAATTCCACAAATTCACCAACCTCCGGCTAAAGAAATTCCTCTGCATCTCTGTTTTAAACAAACATCCTTCTATCCTGAGGCTGTGCCCTCTTGTCCTAGACTCCCCCACCATGTGAAATATTCTTTCCACATCTACTCTGTCTAGGCCTTGCAGCATTCGAAAGATTTCAATGAGATACCCCCTCATCCTTCTAGTACAGACCCAGAACTATCAAATGTTTCTTAAATGGTAAACTTTTCATTCTCGGAATTAGCGTTTTTCTGAACCCTTTCCAATGCCAGCAGATCTTTTCTTAGATGAGGAACCCAAAACTGTTCACAATACTCAAGGTGATGCCTCAGCAGTGCTTTATAAGGCCTCAGCATCACATCCCTGCTCTTGTATTCTGGACCCCTTGAAATGAATAAGCCCCCCATGTCTGGTGAGATGTTTCCCAGACTAAAAGTAGGAGGCAAAGGAGGAGATTATTAGGGTTCTGACAAAGATTTCTGATTCTTTACTGGTGCTGTTGAAGTGATAGATGACTAAAGGACAGAAAATGTGGATCTTTAATCATACAGGACAGGAATTATAAGCCAGGTATAGGCTAATGAATCTAACTTCAGTGGAAGGGGAGTTTATTGGATAAAAAATACTGAGCGCCTGGATTAATTTAGACTTAGGAGTTGATCAGTGTTGGTCAACGGTCATCAGTGCTGTCGATGGGAAGTCCATTTTGTCCCGTTCTGCAACTCCAGAAACTAATTGAAAGAACAACACAGGAGTCTGGGAAAACATGTCTACTTCATTTTTGATTTAGTAAGGTGCTCAGATACGACGTGGACGCATAATGATGAATGTCATTCATATACTTCTTGCATATAAGCCGTAATGAATTATACAAACAAACAAGGAGTGCTTAATCAGACAATATATTTACGACATGTCAGATCATGGCCTCCTCTGCTGCCGTGATGAGGCCATGCCCAGTTTGGAGGAGAAACACCTTTTATTCCATCTGCGTAGCCTCCAACCTGATGGCATGAACATTGATTTCTTGAACTTTCGAGAATGGCCCCCAACCCTCACTAACCATTCCCCATTCCCATTTCCCTCTTACCTTATCTCCTTACCTGCTCATCATCGCATAAGAACATAAGAACATAAGAAATAGGAGCAGATGTAGGCCATCTGGCCCATCAAGCCTGCTCCACCATTCAATAAGATCATGACTGATCTGACCATGGACTCATCTCCACCTTCCTGCCTTTTCCCCATAACCCTTAATTCCACTACTATGCAAAAATCTATCCAACCTTGTCTTAGATATATTTACTGAGGTAAACTCCACTGCTTCATTGGGAAGAGAATTCCACAGATTCACCACCCTCTGGGAAAAGCAGTTCATAGAAATATAGAAACATAGAAAGCCTACAGCACAATACAAGCCCTTCGGCCTACAACGTTATGCCAAACATGTCCCTACCTTAGAAATTACTAGGCTTACCTATAGCCCTCTGTTTTTCTAAGCTCCATGTACCTATCCAAAAGTCTCTTAAAAGACCCTATCATATCCACCTCCACCACCGTTGCCGGCAGCCTATTCCACACACTAACCACTCTCTGAGTAAAAAACTTACCCCTGACATCTCCTCTGTACCTACTCCCCAGAACCTTAAATCTGTGTCCTCTTGTGGCAACCATTTCAGCCCTGGGAAAAAGCCTCTGACTATCCACACGATCAATGCTTCTCATCATCTTATACACCTCTATCAGGTCACCTCTCATCCTCCGCCGCTCCAAGGAGAAAAGGCCAAGTTCATTCAACCTATTTTCATAAGGCATGCTCCCCAATCCAGGCAACATCCTTGTAAATCTCCTCTGCACCCTTCCTATGGCTTCCACATCCTTCCTGTAGTGAGGTGACCAGAACTGAGCACAATACTCCAAGTGGGGTCTGACCAGGGTTCTATACAGCTGCAACATTACTTCTCAGCTCCTAACTTCAATTCCACCATTGATGAAGGCCAGTACACTGTACGCCTTCTTAACCACGGAGTCAACCTGCGCAGATGCTTTGAGCGTCCTATGGACTCAGACCCCAAGATCCCTCTGATCCTCCACACTGCCAACAGTTTTACCATTAATACCATATTCTGCCATCATATTTGACCTACCAAAATGAACCACTTCACACTTACCTGGGTTGAACTCCATCTGCCACTTCTCAGCCCAGTTTTGCATCCTATCAATGTCCCGCTGTAACCTCTGACAGTCCTCCACACTACCCACAACACCTCCAATCTTTCTGTCATAAGCAAACTTACTAACCCATCCCTCGACTTCCTCATCCAGGTCATTTATAAAAATCACGTAGAGTAGGGGTCCCAGAACAGATCCCTGAGGCACACCACTGGTGAACGACCTCCATGCAGAATATGACCTGTCTACAACCACTCTTTGCCTTCTGTGGGCAAGCCAGTTCTGGATCCACAAAGCAGTGTTCCCTTGGATCTCATGCCTCCTTCCATTCTCAATAAGCCTTGAATGGGGTACCTTATCTCTCCTCCTCAGTTCCTCCTCATCTCTGTCCTAAATCTACTCCCCTGAATCTTGAGGCTATGCCCCTAGTTCGATTCTCACCTACTAGTGGAAACAACTTTCCTGCCTCTATCTTATCTCTCCCTTTCATAGTTTTGGTAGCTTGAGCAGAGAAATGACAAATGGAATGTGAGGAGTAAAGCACCATGAATAGTAGGGTTCCAGAGAGCATTGAGAAACAGATACTTTGGTGTACAAGTCCATTGATCCCCAAGAGTGGCAGCTTTTGTTGATATGTTGATGTAGAAAATATAGAGGACACTGGCTTTTTAAGCCAGGTCATAGGCAAAAGAGCTGGAAGATCATGATGCAACTTTATAAAACTTTGGTTAGGTTGCAGGATAATTGTGTGCGGTGCTAGCAACCACACAAAAGGAATAATACAGAGTCATAGAAAATGCAGCACGGAAACATGCCCACTGGCCCATCTATCCTTCTATAAGATCTCATCTCAGTCTTCTGAGTTCCAGAAAGCACAGCCCCAGCTGACTCAATCTCTCCTCATAGTCTAACTCGCTCATCTTTGGAATCAACCTGGTGAACCTCCTCTGCACCGCCTCCAAAGCCAATATATCCTTCTTCAAGTAAGGAGACCAGAACTGCACACAGTACTCCAGGTGCAGCCTCACCAGTACCCCTGTACAGTTGCAGTCTAACCTCCCTGCTCTTAAATTCAATACCTCTAGTAATGAAGGCCAACATCCCATTTGTCTTCTTGGTAGCCTGCTGCACCTGCAAACCAACCTTTTGTGATTCATGCACAAGCACTCCAAAGTCTCTCTGCACAGCAGCATGCTACAGTTTTTACAACCACTCTTTGCCTTCTGTGGGCAAGCCAATTCTGGATCCAAAAAGCAAGGTCCCCTTGGATCCCATTCCTCCTTACTTTCTCAATTAGCCTTCATCAATGGGTTTAGTCACATCCTCAAAAAATTCAATTAGGCTCATAAGGCAAGATGTGCCTTTGACAAAGCCATGCTGACTATTCCTAATCATATTACGTCTCTCCAAATGTTTATAAGTCCTGCCTCTCAGGATCTTTTCCATCAATTTACCAACCACTGAATTAAGACTCATTGGTCTATAATTTCCTGAGCTATCTCTACTTCCTTTCTTGAATACTGGTAAAACATCTGCAACCCTCCAATCCTTCGGAACCTCTCCCGTCCCTGTTGATGATGCAAAGATTATCGCCAGAGGCTCAGCAGTCTCCTCCCTCGCCTCCCACAGTAGCCTCAGGTACATCTCTTCCGGTCCCGGAGACTTATCCAACTTCATGCTTTCCAAAAGCTCCAGCACATCCTTTTTCTTAATATTTCTAAGCTCAACCTTTTCAGTCCACTAAAAGTCAACCCTTCAATCGCCAAGGTTCTTTTCCGTGTTGAATACTGAAGAAAAGTGTTCATTAAGTACCTCTGCTATCTCCTCCGGTTCCATACACACTTTTCCACTGTCACACTTGATTAGTCCTATTCTCTCACGTCTTATCCTCTTGCTCTTCACATAGTTGTAGAATGCCTTTGGGTTTTTCTTAATCCTGTCTGCCAAGGCCTTCTTATGACCCCTTCTGGCTCTCCTAATTTCATTCTTAAGCTCCTTCCTGCTAGCCTTATAATCTTCAAGATCTCTAACATTACATAGTTTTTTGAAACTTTCATAAGCTTTTCTCTTCTTCTTGACTAGATTTACAACAGCCTTTGTACACCACAGTTCCTGTACTCTACCATCCTTTCCCTGTCTCATTGGAACATACCTATGCAGAACTCCACGCAAATATCCCCTGAACATTTGCCTCATTTCTGCCATACATTTCCCTGAGAACATCTGTTTCCACTTTATGCTTTCAAGTTCCTGCCTGATAGCCTCATATTTCCCATTACTCCAATTAAACGCTTTCTGAACTTGTCTGTTCCTATCCCCCTCCAATGTTATGGTAAAGGAGATAGAATTGTGATCGCTATCTCCAAAATGATCTCCCACTGAGAGATCTGACACCTGACCAGGTTCATTTCCCAATACCAGATCAAGTACAGCCTATCCTCTTGTAGGCTTATCTATGTATTGAGTCAAGAAACCTTCCTGAACACACCTAACAACCTCTGCGCCATCCTAACCCCTCGCTGTAGGGAGATGCCAATCAATATTTGGGAAATTAAAATCTCCCACCATGACAATGCTCTTATTATTACACCTTTCCAGAATCTGTCTCCCTATCTGCTCCTCGATGTCCCTGTAACTATTGGGTAGTCTATAAAAAACACCCAGTAGAGTTATTGACCCCTTACTGTTCCTAACTTCCACCCACAGAGACTCCATAGACAACCCCTCCATGACTTCCTCCTTTTCTGCAGCCATGAAACTATTTCTGATCAGCAGTGTCATGCCCCCACCTCTTTTGTCTCCCTCCCTGTCCTTTCTGAAACATCTAAAGCCTGGCACTCAGAATAACCATTCCTGCCCCTGAGCCATCCAAGTCTCTGTAATGACCACAACATCATAGCTCCAAGTACTGATCCACACTCTAAGCTCATCCGCTTTATTCATAATACTCCTTGCATTAAAATAGACACATCTCAAACCATCGGTCTGAGCGCGTCCCTTTTCTTTCACCTGCCTATCCTCCCTCTCATACTGTTTACAAGCTTTCTCTATTTGTGAGCCAAACGCCTCTTCCTCCATCACTTCAGTTCTGTTCCCAGCCCCCAGCAATTCTAGCTTAAACTCACCTCAACAGCCTTTGCAAACCTCCCCGCCAGGATATTGGACCCCTGGGATTCAAGTGCAACCCGTCCTTTTTGTACAGGTCACACCTGCCCCAAAAGAGGTCCCAATGATGCAGAAATCTGAATCCTTGCCCACTGCTCCAATCCCTTAGCCAGTCAATTATTCTCAACTTCATTCTATTCCTATACTCACTGTCACAAGGCACAGGCAGTAATCCCGAGATAACTACCTTTGAGGTCCTGCTTCTCAATTTCCTTCCTAACTCCCTGTAGTCTGTCTTCAGGACCTCCTCCATTTTCCTACCTATGTCGTTGGTACCAATATGTACCACGACCTCTGGCGGTTCTCCCTCCCACTGCAGGATATCGTGGCCGCAATCAAAAACATCCCGGACCCTGGCACCTGTGAGGCAAACTACCATCTGTGTTTCTTTCCTGCGTCTACAGAATCACCTGTCTGACCCCCTAACTATAGAGTCCCCTATCACTGCTGCCATCCTCTTCCTTTCCCTACCCGTCTAAGCCACAGGGCCAGACCCTGTGCCAGAGACATGGCCACTGTTACTTCCCCCAGGTAGGCCGTCCCTCCCAACAGTACCAAAACAGGAATACTTATTGTCAAGGATGTTTTGCCAATTTAAGCACTGTGCCAGATTAAAAGATCAAGGCTTCAAGGCCAAGGGCGAGGGGCAAACCAGTGTTCTGCTCACTACTCTGTGAAGCTTACTTGCCACAGCACTGAACTGACTCTGCAGCCATCAGCCTCCTGGACCTGCTGAACTGGATCCGTGACTGTGGATTCACTCTCGTGGACTCTGTGGTTCATGTTCAGTGTTTGTTTATTTTCTTATTGTTTGCACAATTTGTTCTTTCGGCATTTGAAGGCCTTTCTTGTGTGGGTTTTTTTTAATGGGTTCCATTGTGTTTTCTTTGTTTTGTGGCTGCCTGCAAGAAGACAATTACAAGGGATTGAGGAAGCCCCGAGGTTGTTGTAATCTGAAGTGCACCACCTGAGAAGATGGAGGAGGCAGAGACCTTACAATATTTAAGCACTAACAATGACTTCCATTGGACGCAATCCCACGATCAAAACATCTGTCTGATAATGATCACCCTCGTTCGGGCTGACTGGAAGTGCACTGAGAGCAGTAAGTGTAAAGGAGTTGGGAGCTTGCTGTTCTGGTTAACAGCGGATAGTGCAATCCTGGTCATATTACGATCGAGGAACGTGTTCGTAGCCCGGATATTGAACTTCTTGCTGTTGGACTCCGGCCATATTCCACCGAGATGCAACACTGGGCGTCACGGGAGGTCGTTCCTGCCTGTGGCCATCGAACTTTGCAGCTCCTCCCATGCAGGGTCAGACACCCTGAGCCAATAGGCTAGTCCTGGACTTATTTCCATCTGGCATAGTTTGCATATTGTTGTTTGATTGTTTGTGGTTTTTGTATTTCTATATTTATGCAATTCTTGGTTGGTGCAGCTGTAACGAAACTCATTTTCCCTAGGGATCAATAAAGTAGGTCTATGTCTATGTTCTTTGAAACTTTATTGCTGGAATTGTCAAACTGTTATTTCACCACTATACTGTTAGCTTCAGACTTGCATGTCCACTAAAATTAGACCATAAGACCATAAGACAAAGGAGCAGAAGTCGGCCATTTGGCCCATCAAGTCTTCTCCGCCATTTTATCATGAGCTGATCCATTCTCCCATTTAGTCCCACTCCCCCACCTTCTCACCGTAACCTTTGATGCCCTGGCTACTCAGATACCTATCAATCTCTGCCTTAAATACACCCAATGACTTGGCCTCCACTGCCGCCCGTGGCAACGAATTCCACAGATTCACCACCCTCTGGCTAAAAAAGTTTCTTCGCATCTCTGTTCTGAATGGGGGCCCTTCAATCCTTAAGTCATGCCCTCTTGTACTAGACTCCCCCACCATGGGAAACAACTTTGCCACATCCACTCTGTCCATGCCTTTCAACATTCGAAATGTTTCTATGAGGTCTCCCCTCATTCTTCTAAACTCCAAGTAATACAGTCCAAGAGCAGACAAACGTTCCTCATATGTTAACCCTCTCATTCCTGGAATCATTCTAGTGAATCTTCTCTGTACCTTCTCCAACGTCAGCACATCTTTTCTTAAAGAAGGAGCCCAAAACTGCCCACAGTATTCCAAGTGAGGCCTTACCAGCGCCTTATGGAATTCCAGCCCTCCTGAAGAACTCAGCTGCAAGGAAAATTATAATTTTCACACACACATTGTACATCTGGGCTGAAGTGCAGGCTTTTCTTTGATTCAAATATTAA
Source organism: Mobula birostris (assembly GCF_030028105.1). NCBI lineage: Eukaryota > Metazoa > Chordata > Chondrichthyes > Myliobatiformes > Myliobatidae > Mobula > Mobula birostris. The sequence goes on from NC_092375.1 coordinate 189,714,768, forward strand.
AATAAACAGAACCCTGTTTCAAAGATCAAAGTACATTTATTCTCAAAGTATATATACTTGATATGTATACAACATTGAGATTCATCTTTTAACAAACAGCCAGAAAACAAAGAAACAAACCAGAACTCATGAAAAAGGTCAAGGAACACACACAAAATGCTGGAGGAACTCAGCAGGCCAGGCAGCATCTATGGAAAAAGTACAGTCGACATTTTGGGCCTGCTGAATTCCTCCAGAATTTTGCGTGTGTTGCCTGGATTTCCAGCATCTACAGATTTTCTCTTGTTTGTGAAGAAAAAACACCGAATGTGGTGAGAGAGAGATAAACAAATCATGCAAACAATGGAAGTTAGCAAATAGCATCAGACAAACATTGGTTCTTTCCTCGCTCTCAGGGATGTCTTGCCTTTGCCTTGACCCTGCCTCTGCCTCTGGTCACCTTAACCCCTCCTTGCACCCGCTTGCCCCGAGTATCTGCTTCCGCTCTTCCTCGCTGCTGCCCGCTTCCCCTTTGCTGGAGGTGATCATTATTAATAAAGTGTTGTTTATAATGTTGACAAGGCACATCAGGTGTACCCTTAGATAAATGAAACATTTTGGGGAAAAGAAGACTTTCATATAGTCAAGTAACAAACTACAAATGCTCTTACACTGGGTTAAATGGGAGGAAAAGATGGCGGCGCGACGGCAACGCGTGCGGTGGTGATATCTGTAATCTGTCAAGTAGGGGACCGTGCACAATTCTGATTTGATGGAGACAGACATGAGAGCACGGAGGAACATCTGGAAAACTTCTGAAATGCCTGCTTCGCTGTCGCTGCTACTGTGTGGTAACCAGAATCTCAGGAGCAGAAGGCCCTGAAATCCTCATTGTTTCAGCAGCCGGGGCGAGGTCAAAGGCGCTCGGTAGAGGATGGCGTTCAGGAGGCTGTATCAGAGAAACTTGTCGGAGGCTTGAAGTTTCGGACGGATGGACTCGGTGTCGGCTGTGGTCGGCTGCTTCCAATGCATCGGCAGTTGTCAGTGCCTGGAGGTTTATGGCAGGGAGTTTCTCCCTTTTGCCGCCTGCTATCGGGGACTCGGGGGTCGATCGATTCGGGGACTTTTAGACAATTTTTATCGTGCCCATGGTTGGTTCTTCATCAAATTATGGTATTGCTTTGCACTGCTGTAACTAAATGTTATGACTATGTGGTTCTGTCAGTGTTAGTGTTTGGTTTGTCCTGTTTTCTGTGATATCACTCCGGAAAAAACATTGTATCATTCCTTAATGCACGTATGCATTTCTAAATGACAATAAAAGAGGACTGAGTGTTCTCATAATCTAAATTAAACTCTTTCGGGGCAAAATGAATCTATTCTGTTTTGTTTTATAACTTGAAAACATTAAACTAATTTAAACGAAGACATGCGAGTCTGGGAATATGGGTCTAGTTTGAGTTTACTTTAAGTGAGGCATGCACATATCATGTGTTAGTATGGTGATGTATGTAATTAACATATTTTTACTCATAACCCATAATTAATTATGTAAAAGAACAACAATGCTCAATCTACAACATATTTATAAGATTTCTCAAATATTATTGAAATATTGAACACACAACATATCCTGTTCATCTTTGTAATTCAGTTGTGGTTGACAGGACAGTCTGAAATAATCAGCGTTGATTAAAAAACTGTTTACTTTTATAAATATTTATACAGAAATGTTGCAATCTTGTCTGTTCTTTCTCTTTTGAAATTATATCTTTAGTTTGTTCTTCCAACACCTGCTATGCTGATAAACCCAAGAGTTTCTTTTGAATGTACACCAAGATTAGTGAAGAATAATTGAAAAACAGGTGTCAAGTCAGATATGGACTTTTCTTTTTGCAGGGGCTCCAACTAAAACTCAGTGAGCAATGGAGAAATCATGACAGAATCAGTTCATTACTCGTCTTGAAGCCATACCCTGAGTAATCAAGAGAATCAAGTTCTTTCAGCTATAAATCCATCACTCAATAAGAAACAGCCATTAGCAAGCATTTTCAGGGAAATCCTGACAAGGTTAGACAACATAAGAAATGAATTACCAAAAATCATCGAAGATATACACTGAGCAAACTGAAATGTTAATTTACGGTCAACAGACTTAAAACAATCTTTCCAATCATGTGTTTTGCACTTGTTACCAACTCATATTTCACTGGAAATAAAATGCAGTGTTAATTATATCATACTTTAATAGCTTCTCAGATATTTGCAACATAATGACACTACCAGTAGAAACTTACATCATATGGCTGTCAACAGAAAATTGGAACTGGTATATGAAAGCAACATTAAGTAAATGAGGCACTTGTGTAACTTGTAATTGGTTATAAAACTTCCTTTGCATATGTCCTGTTTGGAAAATGTGGTTGGCCAACAGGAGGGGTTAAGTTTTATTTCTGGCTTAAGATGGCACTGGTGAAGCAGAGTGATGACTAACTAGTAGCAAACAAAACAAACAAAACGATGTTATTCTATTAACGGGCTGAATCAAGGCAGCAGGGCCTGGGCCCGAGAGTGGGGAATTTGCCAGTGTTTGCCCATTGCTGGAGTGGAATTTGATGCAGGTAAGGCAAGCAGAGGTGAGGCAGCGGGGCCTGGGCCTAGGCCTGAGAGTAAGAAAAGACTTGGGTTCTGACTGATTTAAGTACCAGGCTAAACTGGAAAGGTAGGGTACTGGCCGAATTGAGGCGGCGGCCTCCAAGCGTGAGGAACAACCTGAGGTTTGCAAGATTTAAGTCCCTGTCCAGATCGGAAAGCTCAGTGCGTCAGGGCTGGAGGCGAGGGACGGGCCAGTGTTCAGCTCACTGATCCGCGAGGTTTGCTCATCTTGCTACTGAACTGAGGCTGTGATCTGCACCTAATGAGCTACAGTGACGGCTGACTTTGTGACTGTGGACTCACTTTCATAAACTTCAGTTCTGGATGTTATTTTGATTGCTTGCACAATATGTTTTTTCCTGCACATTAGGTGTTTGATGGTCTTTTTTCATGGGTTCTACAGTATTGGGTTTCTTTGTTTTGTGGCTACCTGTAAGGAAATGAATCTCAAGGTTGTATATAGTATGTAGTTTATAGTGTTTCAATTATAAATGTACATTGAATTTTGAACTTTGAATTTTGAGGTTGGGTATACATCCTATTTGACCTGACACTATGAAAAGCCAGTATAAACACTAAGCGGGGATACACAATGCAGCAGACATAGGCCCTTTCAACAATTGTTATGTGTTTTAGAGATGAGTATAACAATGTGAGTCTATAACATGCATTTTTGTAATGTGCCCATTTAAATACCCATGCGTTTATTTAATTAATTAAATTAAATTAACTTAAATCTTACATCCACTCCACAACATGAGAGAGTAAAAATCTTTGTGTCATAACTCTGTTGCAATGTACAGACATGTGAATTTGTAAGTCCAGTGGCTTGTAGAAAGAAGCTGTCCTGTATGTTGGTTCTGGCTTTAATGCTGCGGTACCATTTGCCAAATGGAAGCGGCTGAAACAGTTATGGTTAACTTTTGTAATGCAGATGTTATTACAATGTTATGAATATGACTTAATTAACTCTCTATTTTGACTTCATATCTTTACTTAGCAAATGGTAACACTAATATAATGTTTGAGATATATTAATATGAATTTTGTATTTACCTCAAAATGAAAGTTATCCTACAATTTTACTAAGTTGTATTGGTGAATTGCTCAAGCCGCTAAAATATCATTCTTTCTATAAACTAAATATGATGAATGAGCCTTGGGTTTTGGACAAGGTTTAATCGATGCAGTTTGTGGATTATATTCTGCGGTTCATGTTTCTAGTTCTGGTTGCTTCTTTGTATTTGCTACTTAGCGCGATTTTGATTGGAGCGGACTGACCCTGTGACCTGTAGTCAATGGATGAGGCAGCATTCATTTGAACTGAACATTCCTAGACTGTTTCAATTACCTGCCGGCTTGATGTTTTATGTTCTGTGTTATCGGCTCGCTTCGTGCCATTTGCCCGATTCGTTCTTTTCTCGCACATTGGGTCTTTGATGTTTTCTTCAAACAGGTTCCAAGGTGTTTCTTTGTTTCGTGGGAAGACAAATCTCAGGGTTGTTTACTGCATGCATATTTTGACAATAAGCGTACTTTGAATCTTTGAATCTTTACATGATCAGTTGTTTCTCAAAATTGTTGCGATTTGATTTGTTTGAATAGCTGACTGGTACTTGAAGCTCCCTACTATAATTATGACATGTTCTCTTACCTTTTTTACCTAGTTTCTTAATGGTAAGGTGGCAAGAAGAGGTAAATCCCCTGAGGAAACAATCCATTTTAACCCCCTTCTTTGGAAGGTTATGTTCGATCTTAATGAGAACATGGCCTACTTTGCAGAGCTGAAGATAATAAAGGCCACATCTCATACAAGGTTGCATTGAAGGAAAGTGACAGCATTATAATTGTGGAATAGATGTTAAATGCATTACACAATGTCAGGACGTAAGTTCTTGCCAAGCATCCACATTCTTAGTTATGCAATTATGTGATAAAGAACCAAATAGATACTGAGAGTTGCCCTCACAGAGGAATAATTGGAATATGTAGTCATTCCTGGACAGTTTAATGCACATTTCCTATTTGCAGGCTTAAACTAGCATAAACTTCAAGCAGCAGGTTACTGACTCATTTTTGTCCTCTTTCACTGAAACGGAATGTCTGAAGATGAGGTTGAAACACTGGAGAATACAGCCTCTCTCCCTCCCCCATGGTACTTAATATTTTTTATTTTTGCAGAGCTTATTAAAGGATATATAAAAACTGTGTTCCCTTTCATTTTTGTTCAAATAAATATAAACAGTATTGCAGATTTTATCTGTGGTAATTTATATAACAATGTCACCCTGTTTAAAATTGCCATTAGTGTCTTGTTAAAAAGTATATTAATGCCATTCTGAATCTGTGATTGTTACAGGCACAACTGATGCCAGTAGTCAAGTACATCTGTGTAGATATATTTCATCACTGACATGTCAGAGTGAAGCCTGAAGGTATTTTATATGATTTTTGTGAGCCTGTGCAGATTTCAGCAATAAAAACTTCCAACTGTCATAAATACGACTGCAATAGAATTAATTCTCTTCAGCAGAAAGGAATATGTCACCATTCTAGTAATTTACTGAATATTAGATTAATATTAGATCTTTGGGACAATGTCCATCAGTCCCTCAAAGTTGCCACACATGAGGCATCTCAACACACACGAAATGCTGGAGGAACTCAACAGGTCAGGCAGCGTCTATGGAAAAGAGTAAACATTCGACGTTTCAGGCCGAGACCACTCTGCAGGACTAGGCAAATGTGTTGACATCATTGGTCAGGGATTCAATTATAAAGCTGAGTGGCGATGTTGCAGATCTATAAAACTCATTTGGAGAACACTTGGAATATTTTGTTAAGTTCTGGTCGCCTCAGTATAAGAAGGATGTGGAAGTTTAGAGAGTGTGCAGAGAAGATTTACCAGGATGCTGCCTGGATTAGAGAACCTGTCTTATGAGGAGAGGTTGAGCAAACTAGGAGTTTTCTCTTTGGAATGAAGGAGGATGAGAGGTGACTTGATAGAAGTGTACAAGATGATAAGGCATAGACTGATTGGACCACTAGAAACTTTTTTTTCCGGGGAGAATGGTTAATAAGACACCCTAAGAATATAAGATATAGGCTATTCTGAGGCTATGCCTTCTGACCTTAGACTCCCCCACCAAAGGAAACATCCTCTCTACATCCACTCAGGACCCAGGCACCCAACACATGCCCTTCTCTCACTGTTACCATCAGGTAGGAGGTACAGTAGCCTGAAGGCACACACTCAGTGATTCAGGAACAGCTTCTTCCCCTCTGGCAACTGATTCCTAAATAGACATTAATCCCATGAATACTACCTCACTTTTTTAATATATATTTCTGTTCTTGCACGATTTTTTATCTATTCAATGTATGTATACTGCAATTGATTTACTTCTGTAACCCTCAGGCTCGGGCAGCACGTGTTTGTCTCGGGGAAAACATCTCCTGGCCCCACCAAACTGAGAAATCTCGTTTGTGTGGATGCTGTGTGGTGTGTTGTCTGGGTACAAATCTGCACCGCAAAATATCAGACAGGACACAATATGCGATTAAATGATTGAACTTTATAAATCCTAATCTGAATAAAGGGTTAGTAAAGAAAATAAAAATAAAAAGAGCCCATTTTAAAGAAAAAAGTCTATTGCATATCGATGGAGCTCACAGATATGGCTATTCGTCATCCATCGACCTCCTCCAAGCATCGCCGACCTCCCAGTGTAACTGGCCCTCGGACCCTCGCTCCTCAATCCACTCCGTCTGGTGGTATTCTGACTCTCCATTCGCGTCCTCTCTCTCCATCGCTCCCCGATGAAAGACCATGAAAAACCCAACTCCCAGACAGACAAGAAAGAACAACATTTCTCCCATTGAATAGCATACTTTGCAAAGTCCCGTTATCTCTAGTCATAACCCAACCATTGCTGTTATAGGGAAACCATTACCTTAACAGTGGAACATTATATAGAAGCCAGTACATTAGCCTTAACATTGAAACCTTACAGCATGTTACACTTATTTATTTTTTATTATTATTATGTAGCCTCCTGGTAAGCCTCAGGCTCGCTCGTCTCGCTTTCGTCCAGGGGGAGCAGCCTCCGGCCCCGCCAAAATGGATAATCAAGTTTGTGTGGATGCTGTGTGATGTACCCCACCACGCCAAATAACAGACAATACACCATATGCGATTAAAGGATTACACTTTATAAGTATTTCTTGGTGATGCGTTAGTAGAAACAAATACAATAAAGGCGCCAAGTCAGTAACTCTATCAGTCCTGTGCACAAATAATTCGTTGGAGCTCTTACAGAACCGGGTCTCCCTTTCCTCCAGTCGATGTCCTCCGACCCTCGAATGGGACCCTTGGTGGTCGACCAAACGCTCCGCACGAGTCTGTCCTTGTCTCCTCTCCTTGCCGAAGACCCTGGGCCTCAGACTCCCGCTCAGGGTCCGTTCCGTCGCCCAGCTTATAGCATCGCGTCTCCTCTCTCTGTCCCCATCGCGCCTTCTGCTCAAAGCCCGCGAAAACAAAAGCTTACAGACACACAAGAAAGAATAACATCTATCCCAATTGGTTAGCAAATGAATACAATTCTCTTTATCAGTAATTATAACCCAAACAAGCTGCTACTGTTAATTCAGCATTTAACATTACTGGGGAGCCATTTTATTATAACATAACAAAGAAGCCATTTTATTAGCCTTAGCAGTAACATAAAAGAAGAAACCCTTTACAATTATTATTTTTCTTCTATATTATGTATTACATTGAACAGCTGCTGCTAAGTTGACAAATTTCATGACACGTGCCAGTGATAATAAACCTGATTCTGATTCAAATTCAATCGAGGCCTTTCAACATTCGATGAGATCCCTTCTAATTCTTCTGAATTCCAGTGAGTACATGCCTAGAGACATCAATTGGTCCTCACTCTGCAAGTGAGGATCAAGAGTACCTTACAAAGCCTTAGCGTTACAACTTGTTTTCGAATTCTCTCAAGATGAACGTTAACATTGCATTTGCCTTCCACACTACCAGCTCAATCTGCAAGCCAACCTTTAGGCAATTCTGCATAAGGACTTCCAAGTCCCTTTGTACCTCAGATATTTGAATTTTTTTCCTGGTTAGAAAGTAGTCTACGTTTTTACTCCTTTTACCAAAGTGCATTACCATACACTTCCCAACACTGTATTGCATCTGCCTTTCACTTCTTTTCCCATTCTCTGAATCTGTCTAAGTCCTTCTGCAGCCCCTTGCTTCCTCAACACCACCTGCCAATCCACCTATTTTCATATCATTCGCAAACTTGGCCACAGAGCTATCAATTCCATCATTCAAACCATTAACATACAATGCAAAAAAAAGGTCCCAACACCAAGTACTGTGGACCACCAGTAGTCACCACAGTCAATCGGAAAAGGCTCCCTTTATTCCCACTCTTTGCCTCCTGCCAATCAGCCAATGCTCTACCCATGCGAGTATCTTTCCTGTAATACCATGGGCTCGTAATTAGCTTAGCAGCCTATGTGTGGCACCTTGTCAAAGGCCTTCTTAAAATCCAAGTACACAACATCAACCGGTTCTCCTTTGTCTATCCTGCTTGTTATTTCCTCAAAATCTAGTATTGCATTCTCTCTAGCTGAGACTTCTATGCACTGATTAAGGAAACTTTACTGAACACATTTGGGGGCTATGATCCTTTCCAACTCCCCAAATGGACACCAGAGTGAAGGAAAGGCGTTGTCTAGTTCAGGAGGAGGTGAGAGCAGTAGTGGAGGAGATGAGAGCCTACAAGGCAGTGGGAATGAGCAACAGGGAGCTTGGACAAGATGGGAGAATGCGGTTGAGAGGAAAGTGACCTGGGCTGATCTTTGGAAAGCCGAACCACACCGCATCCGATTTCTCATCCAGGCAGTGTACGATGTGCTTCCAAGCCCATCAAACCTGCGCACATGGGGCAAGGCAGATTCATCTGCATGCCCACTGTGTTCCAAGCGAGGAACCCTGGAGCACATTCTCAGCGGCTGTGCAAGGGCACTTGGTGAGGGACGGTACAGGTGGAGGCATGATCAGGTCCTGAAGACCATCGCTGAAGCCGTCAGCGCAGGAGTTGAGTGGGCAAAGCGGTCCTGACCCTCCAAGCAGACCATTGCCTTTGTCAGAGCTGGGGAGCAGCCAATACCTGCCAAAAGAACATCTGCAGGCATTCTGACCTCTGCAAGGGACTGGCAGCTGCTGGTGGACCTTGAAGGGCAGCTGGTTCCCCAACCACATCGCAGCCACCATCCTGCGACCAGACATTGAGCTAGTGTCTGAGTCTACTAAGCAAGTGGTGCTGCTGGAGCTGACAGTCCCATGGGAAGATAGCTTGGAAGAGGCCTTTGAAAGGAAGCTCTCCAAGTACGCAGGACTGGTCAGCAACTGTCAGCAGGCTGGATGGAGAGCGAGGTGTCTCCCAGTGGAGGTTGGTTGTAGGGGATTCGTAGCCCGTTCCTTAGTTAGAGCCTTCAGCATTTTGGGCATTTAGGGAGAGAGGAAGAGGAGAGCCATCCGCAGTACCACCGATGTGGCAGAGAGGGCCTCAAGATGGCTGTGGCTCAAAAGAGGGGAGCCATGGAGTCATAAGTAGCTAGCCATCTGGAGACAAGCTGGGGTCTGATCAGCCCCGGCTGGGTCACCTGGAAGAGGTTGTATGATGTTGAAAGACCCGAAACACCTGATGATTCCAGGAACATTTCTGACATTTCTCTCCCCTTTCTCGATCTCACTGTCTCGATCTCTGGAGACAGCTTATCCACTGATGCCTGTTACAAACCCACAGACTCTCTCAGTTCTACTCTGCTCTGTCTAGCGGAATTTGTCCTTACTCTTAATAATTTCTCCTTTGGCTCCTCCCAATTCCTCCAAACTAAAGGTGTAACTATGGGCACCCGTATGGGTCTTAGCTATGCCTGCCTTTTTGACGGCTTTGTGGAACAATCTATGTTCCGTACCTATTCTGGTATCTGTCCCCCACTTTTCCTTCGCTACATCGACGACTGCATTGGCGCTGCTTCCTGCATGCATGCTGAGCCCGTTGACTTTATTAACTTTGCCTCCAACTTTCACCCTGCCCTCAAGTTTACCTGGTCCACTTCCGACACCTGCCTCCCCTTTCTAGATCTTTCTGTCTCTATTTCTGGAGACAGCTTATCCACTGATGTCTACTATAAGCCTACTGACTCTCACAGCTATCTGGACTATTCCTCTTCTCACCCTGTCTCTTGCAAAAACGCCATCCCCTTCTCGCAATTCCTCCGTCTCTGCCGCATCTGCTTTCAGGATGAGGCTTTTCATTCCAGGACGAGAGAGATGTCCTCCTTTTTTAAAGAAAGTGGCTTCCCTTCCTCCACCATCAACTCTGCTCTCAAACGCATCTCCCCCATTTCACGCACATCTGCTCTCACTCCATCCTCCCGCCACCCCACTAGGAATAGGGTTCCCCTGGTCCTCACCTACCACCCCACCAGCCTCTGGGTCCAACATATTATTCTCCGTAACTTCCGCCACCTCCAAGGGGATCCCACCACTAAGCACATCTTTCCCCCCCCGTCTCTCTGCATTCCGCAGGGATTGCTCCCTACGCGACTCCCTTGTCCATTCGTCCCCCCCATCCCTCCCCACTGATCTCCCTCCTGGCACTTATCCTTGTAAGCGGAACGAGTGCTACACATGCCCTTACACTTCCTCCCTTACCACCATTCAGGGCCCCAGACAATCCTTCCAGGTGAGGCGACACTTCACCTGTGAGTTGGCTGGGGTGATATACTGCGTCCGGTGCTCCCGATGTGGCCTTTTATATATTGGCGAGACCTGACACAGACTGGGAGACCGCTTTGCTGAACACCTACGCTCCGTCCGCCAGAGAAAGCAGGATCTCCCAGTGGCCACACATTTTAATTCCACATCCCATTCCCGTTCTGACATATCCATCCATGCCCTCCTCTACTGTAAAGATGAAGCCACACTCAGGTTGGAGGAACAACACCTTATATTCCGTCTAGGTAGCCTCCAACCTGATGGCATGAACATTGACTTCTCTAACTTCCGCTAAGGCCCCACCTCCCCCTCGTAACCCATCCATTATTTATTTTTATACACACATTCATTCTCTCACTCTCCTTTTTCTCTCTCTGTCCCTCTAACTATACCCCTTGCCCATCCTTTGGGTTCCCCCCCCCCCTTTGTCTTTCTTCCCAGACCGCCTGTCCCATGATCCTCTCATATCCTTTTTGCCAATCACCTGTCCAGCTCTTGGCTCCGTCCCTCCTGCTCCTGTTCTCCTATCATTTTGTATCTCCCCCTCCCCCTCCAACTTTTAAATCTCTTACTAACTCTTCCTTCAGTTAGTCCTGACGAAAGATCTCGGACTGAAACGTCGACTGTACCTCTTCCTGGAGATGCTGCCTGGCCTGCTGCATTCACCAGCAACTTTGATGTGTGACTCTCTCAGTTACTTGGACTATACCTCTTCCCACCCTGTTACTTGTAAGAACACTATCTCCTTCTCTCAATTCGTCTGTTCCTCTGCATCTGCTCTCAGGATGAGGCTTTTCATTCTCGAACAAAGGAGATGTCCTCCTTTTCAATGAAAGGGGCTTGCCTTCCTCCACCATCAACGTTGCCCACAACCACATCTCTTCCATTTCACGCACGTCTGCTCTCACGCCATCCTCCCACCACCCTACCAGGGATAGGGTTCCTCTTGTCCTCATGTACCACCCGACCAGCCTCCGCATCCGGCACATAATTCTTTAGAACTTCCACCATCTCTAACGGGATCCTACCAACAAGCAAAACTTTCCCTCCCCCCTCTCCCCACTTTCTGCTTTGCTCAGCAATCGCTCCCTATGTGACTCCTTTGTCCTTTCGTCCCTCCCCACTGATCTCCCTCCTGGTACTTATTGGGAGACCGCTTTGCTGAGCACCTACACTCTGTCCGCCAGAAAAAGCAGGATCTCCTGGTGGCCCCCCACTTTAATTCCACTTCCCATTCCCATTCCAATATGTCTATCCATAGCTTTCTCCACTGTCGTGATGAGCCACACTTAGACTGGAGGAACAACACCTTATATTCCGTCTGGGTAGCCTCTAACTGGATGGTGTAAACATTGGTTTCTCAACTGTCTGGTAATGGACAGCCCCCCCCCCCCTTCAGCATTTCCCATCTCTTTTTCTCTCCCTTACCTTGACTCCTTGGCCGCCCATCACCTCCCTCTGCTGCTCCCCCCCCTTAACTCTCTTCCATGGTCCTCTGTCTCTTTCACCAATCAACTTCCCAGCTCTTTTCTTCATCCCTCCCCCTTCAGGTTTCACCTCTCACCTTGTGTTTCTCCCTCCCTTCCTTCCACCTTTTAAATCTACTCCTCAGCTTTTTTTCTCCAGTCCTGCCAAAAGGTCTTGGCCCGAAACATCGACTGTACTTTTTTCTATAGATGCTGCCTGGCCTGTTGAGTTCCTCCAGCATTTTGTGTGTGCTGTTTGGATTTCCAGCATCTGAAAATTTTCTCTTGTTTGGGAAGACAGAGGGTTGGGGAGCTTTGAAAACCCTACAGAGAGCAACTAAAAGAATCATTAGGAGGGAAAAGATGAAATAGAAAAGCAACACTCACAACACGCTGGAGGAACTCAGCAGGTCGGGCAGCATCCGTGGAAAAGATCGGTCGACGTTTCGGGCCGGAACCCTTTGTCAGGACTGAAGAGAGAAGGGGCAGGTGCCCTATAAAGAAGGTGGGGGGAGGGTGGGAAGGAGAAGGCTGGTAGGTTCCAGGTGAAAAAAACAAATAAATAGAAAAAAAATAGAAAAGCAAACTAGCAAACAATATCAAAGTAGATAGCAAAAGCTTTTTCAAGTAAGTAAAGGTAAAAGAGAGATGAGAGTGGATATAGAACCACTAGAAAACGAGAATGGAGAAATAATAATGGCCAAGGAGTTGGCAGATGAACTAAATGAGTATTTTGCATCAGATGTTGTGCCAGATGTTGAAGGGTGAGAGGAAAGAGAAGTGAGTGCAGTTACGATTACAAGGGAGAAGCTGTTCAAAAAGCTGAAAGACCTAAAGGTACATAAGTACCCGGAACAGATTATCTGCACCCTAGGGTTCTGAAAGACATAGCAGTAGAGATTGTGGAGGCATTAGTAATGATCTTTCAAGAATCATTGGACTCTGGCGTGGTATCAGTGGACTGTAAAATTGAAAATGTCACTCCACTCTTTAAGAAAGGAAAAAAGCAGCAGAAAGGAAATTATCGACCAATTAGCCTGACTTCAGTGGTTGGGAAAATGTTAAGGATAAGGTTGTGGAGTACCTGGTGACACAGGACAAGATAGGACATAGTCAATGTGGCTTCCTTAAGGAAAAGTTTTGCCTGATGAACCTGTTAGAATTCTTTGAGGATATTACACCATGGATAGATAAAGGGGATGCAGTAGGTGGTGTCTATTTGGATTTTCAGAAGACCTTTGACAAAATGCCACATATGAGGCTGCTTTCCAATTTAACAGCCCATGGTATTACAGGAAAGTTACTTGCGTGGTTAGAGCACTGGCTGATTGGTAGGAGGCAGGAAGTGGGAATAAAAGAATCCTTTTCTGGATGGCTGTCAGTGACTCGTAGTGTTTCACAGGGGTCAGCGTTGGGAATGCTTATTTTATGCATTATGCCAATTATTTAGATGATGGAATAGATGATTTTGTTGCCAAGTTTGCAGTTAGATAGATAGATAGATAGATAGATATACTTTATTAATCCTGAGGGAAATTTGGTTTCGTTACAGCCGCACCAACCAAGAATAGAGCGTAAATATAGCAATACAAAAACCACAAACAATCAAACACCAAAATGCAAACTATGCTAGATGGAAAATAAGTCCAGGACCAGTCTATTGGCTCAGGGTGTCTGACCCTCCACGGGAGGAGCTGCACGTTCGATGGCCACAGGCAGGAACAACTTCCCGTGTCGCCAAGTGTTGTATCTCGGTGGAATGTGGCCAGAGTCAAACAGTAAAAAGTTCAATATCCAGTCTACAAACACATTCCTCGATCGTAATATACCCCGGATTGCACCATCTGTTGTTAACCAGATCAGTAAGCACCCAACTCCTTTACACTTACCGCTCTCGGTGCACTTCCAGTCAGCCGGAACGGTATTACCCACCGAACTCCTCTTCTCCAAAAGTCTCTGTTATCTCGACCCGGTCCTCTTTCCTCGGCTTTGTGATCCCCCTCTGCATCCTCTGTGTGTTTTCCTCTGGATTTCAGCAGGGGTGTCCACCGCTCTGTTAGCTAAGCCGGACGGGATTTGCTGGTCCGTGGAATACACAATGCGAACTTGCTTCTGTCCCGCGTGTCGGGATGTAACTATTTCCAGCGCTAAAGAAAACCCAAATAAAACTCTCTCTACCAGCATGTTAGAGAGGGTGCAGCTTCGACGTGTTACCGTGAGAAAAAAAATACAAAAATAACGTAAATTAAAAAGTAAGAAGAAGAAAATAAAAGAATAGATTGGAACGGCTGTACCAGGCTGCGTGCACGACCGGTGCATGCGCACTAATATGATATGAAGATTGGTGGACGGATAAGTACTGTTGAAGAAACAGATAGGGTGCAGAAGGACTTGGACAAATTAGGAGAATAGGCAAGAAAGTGGCAAATGAAATACAATGTTGGAAAGTACATGGTCATTCATTTTGGTCGTAGAAATAAATGTGCAGACTATTTTCTAAATGAGGAGAAAATCAAAAAATCTGAGATGTAAAGGGACTTGGGAATCCTTGTACAGAACACCCTAAAGGTGAATTTGTAGGTAGAGTGGTGGTGAGGAAGGCAAATGCAATGTTAGCATTCATTTCAAGAGGTCTAGAATACAAGAGTAGGGATGTGATGCTGAAGCTTTATAAGGCACTGTTGAGGCTTCATGTTGAGTATTGTAACAACACACATCAAAGTTGCTGGTATTGTGAACAGTTGTGGGCTCCTCATCTTAGAAAAGATGTGCTGGCATTGGAGCGGATTCAGAGGAGGTTCACAAGGATGATTCTGGGAATGAAAGAGTTACCATATGAGGAACATTTGATAGATCTGGGTTTCTACTCACTGCAGTTTAGAAGGATGAGGGGGAATCTCATTAAAACCTTTTGAATGTTGAAAGGCCTAGGCAGAGTAGATGTGGAAAGAATGCCTACCATGGTGGGGGAGTCTAGGACAAGAAGGCACAGCATTGGGATAGAGGAACATCCATTTAAAACAGAGATGCGGAGTAATTTCTTAGCCAGAGCGTGGTGAATTTGTGGAATTTATTACAACATACAGCTGTGGAGACCAGGTTATTGGGTGTATTTAAAGCTGAGGTTGATAGGTACTTGACTGGACACGACATCAAAGGTTACGGGGAGAACGCTGGGCAGTGGGGCTGAGGATGGAGCAAAAGGATTAGCCATGATTGAATGGTGGAGCAGAACTGATGGGCCCAAATGGCCTAATTCTGCTCCTATGTCTTATGGTTTTATAATCATTGATAGTATTATATGAATGTAGTCCATTATCTGCATTGTATATCTATGCAATTAAAATTGCTCATTTAAAAGAACATGGCAACATATACTGAATGAATTCCTCTGTCGATAACTAATACAGTTTTATAGTACTGTTTTAGTTGTGGTAGTGTTCTAATTTGTTCTGTATTTCATTTAAGTACTTAATTTGTTACTCAGTTGAATGGCAATTTGATTTTTTAAATATATTTTTGCTATTTCCTTTGGCTATTTGAGGCAGCCGCTTAATTGGGCCAAAATGTAGTGGTCCCAATGTCTCTCAATTAACCAGAATCCAGAGTGATTGTGCAGCAGTCTTGCACTATGGTGCTTGGTTTATGACGGTAGTTTCTTAGATTCCTTTTAAGCATGATTAAGTACTTAGCCTTTGTTTCCAATCAAACCCATATCTGGATTATCATGCTTTTTCCTGCCTGATTTTCCCACAAGTTTGTTGCTCTGCATGAAAACAAATATGTTAAGCATCTATGGCATCTTGTAATGATCAATTATTTATTAATCATTTCCTTTGCAGCTGTCTTAGCATGTAGTATAAACTGTATTTGGATTCAGGAGTTAGTGATTGGGAGTTTACTAAATGCACTAAAATTAGGTCAATCACTGAAGTGTTTCTGGGTTCAATCATCTAATTGAATGATTGCAAAGTCCAATAGCACTATTTTATGGGAATGATTGACAATCTGTGACAAAGTCAAAAATGGACAAAAATTGATCATCTCACTTCTCAGGATGTGGCCCGTTCACTTATTGTTCAGGTCCTTCTAGTGCTAATTGAGGTTTATTTCTAAATAGAGTGAGGCAGGGCGATACCCCAAGTTCAAGTTTAATTATCATTCAACCAAATATGAGCACCAATGAATACAGCCAAACAAAACAGCATTACCCTGGAGCCAAGGTGCAAAACACGACACCAACAATCACACACGTCACAAGGCACATATAACACATGAAAGATAACAAGCATATATAAGATATCAGTAAAATACAGTCACACAAAAGAAAACATAATTCAAGACCCTGTTGTAGCAGTCTGCTGTCAAACACAGTACAGCTTCTTCTGCTGAGTGAACACTGGGGCAACACTGATTCCTGCTTGGACGCTGCACCACAACGCCTCTGGTAAAGCACGATGACTCCAATGCCTCTTTCCTGGCTGGCTGTATACAGGTCACACTGCAGCATGAGGCTACGCAGCCCTCCCACCATCCTCCCCTGTCGTCCGCCAATGAATCAGTGAATCAGGCTTGCAGCATTCCATATTGACAATGTCCAGCAGGGTCTGGCGATCTCAAAAATGTGACGATTACACTGAACACAACCTTGATGCAGCAGCATGATCACACCAAGTCCAGCTCCTTCAGTTTCTCTGCTAACAAGCAACTTGCTGATGGGGTAGACCTGCAGTACTTTAACTTCCTAATGTCCAGCTGGGTGTTGTGATTATAAAAAAGACAACAATACCTTTGCTTGACCCTGCAGAAGCTGTTGCAATTGAACACGCCAGCATCTTATTGGATTTGAACCCAATATAATCTATCACTGGATTAATTATATGATTTTTATATAAATAAATTCTAGAACATAAAATCACAATGTGTATTCCTGAGGTAAAAAAAAAAAGTTATTAAGTCAGATAACACTGGACAACAAAGATTTTGCTTACTGAACAATTTTGGGTGTATCTTATGGATTTTGGGTTGCTGATCATGAAAATCACCATGGAATTTCCCAGTTAGGCACCATTTAAAAAATGCCTATATTTATTATTTCACTTCATAAGTCAAGTCAGAATAACTGATGCCAAGATTAAAGAAGGCATTTTTGTTGGTCTATAAATCAAAGAGGTGATCAGTGACAGGCAATTTGAAGAACTTCTAGTGGGACCAGAGAAAATCACATGGAAGGCATTCAAGAATGTTGTAAAAAAATTTCTTGGCAACTGCAGAGCAGAAAACTACATGCGCTGTTTGACAACATGCTTCAAGCATACAAAATCTTGAAGGGAAACGTTCTAAAAATTCATTTTCTGTATTTCCATTTGGACCTCTTCCCTGCAAATCCTGGTGCTGTTAATGCAAACAGGGTGAAAGGTTTCAGCAGGACACTGCGGTCATGGAGAAACGGTGTCAGGGCAACTGGAATCCATCAATGCTGGCTGATTATTGTTGGACAAGTGAGAAGCCTCAGACGCAGCAGAAATGAAAATCATCAACAAAACATTTTTAGCTTAATTGAGCTATTGAAAAGTGTCAGCAGCATTATGTAAATAAATGCATTATATTCAATAAAAGTTAATTTCTTGTTACTCCAAATTCCTGTGTGATACATGTAGTCTGAAATTATATTTGTATCCAGCTTCAAGTGGCCTATCATATACAAAAAAAAGTTCCGAGGAATCAAAATGATCAAAAAACCCTGTTGTCCGGTGTATTTTAACTACATTATCATACTCTACCAATTCTTGTGCTCTATTTTATTTCTGTTGTTAATCCACTATGTTTTAATGAGTGTCAAACATGCATGAATGCATTGATTTGAAAAAGGTTGGTTGACTTGGTAACATGGCTGTATATTCTAACATTGCAAGACAAGATTGTTTTGATAGAACCTCTTAACTTAATCACTGTAATGATGCTGACTTACATTGTCTTCATTCTTAAACCCTTTCAGCATTATGTCAGCTTCGTAATAATCCCTCAAAATGTTTAATCTCATGAAAAATATAAGTAAAAGCTTCATTGAAGGATGCGGTTCTGCTGTCAAAGAATAATGAGGAGATTTTCAAATTGAAATTACAGCATGTATTAGAATAACTCTGCTAAAAGTTAAAGTTCATTTCAATTTTAAAATTCAACCGTGTTGTCAGTTAGCGGAATTCAGCATGCAAAAATACATGACACCATTTTATTGCCTTGTGTAATTGCCACAGAGAGCATCTACAGGAAAATGCTAGACAGACTTAAAATTGTTTCTTTTCAGTGTACAAACCAAAACCCTGTGGCTTAATCAAGTGGAAAATCAACATGAAAATGAGATTGTGGATTTGATAATGATAGAGGTCCAATTACTGACGTGCATCTGGCTGGGCTATTGCAAAAAGCTCCTGAAATTGATACCCTTTGCTCTTTTCGAATTGTTGTTTTGTTTCCTGATTATTATTCTTGTAATAGAGTTTATTCTCTCCTCTACTGTTTACAGTTGATTATCTTATAAGCTTCTAGGTAAGGAGATCTTTTTCTAGCAGGACATCCTCATCGTACACGATAATGATGCAGCCTCCAGGCCCCTTTTTGCATTTTAGGGCCTTATGGGGGTTTTCTGTGGTGTGGGAGGAGCACAGTGTTTGGAAAATTTGCAGAAATGCAGATTTAATGTAATGAAGTGAGGGCAATAGTATTATTCCATCTTTATATTAAACCTCTATTTAGAATTTCAGGGGGGGTGAAGTGGAGATACATTTCTATCAAAGGAGATGTAAGATGCTCCTTCCCTCTGCTAGTCTGTAGGTCATCCTTGGGCAAGGGGTAGCACCTGCTTAGCCGCCCTCACCCATGCCACCCTGTCCCCCGCCGATAAGGGTCACGTGAAGCCATGGGAGCAGGTGGTGGATGGTCGTATGAGCGGCTGGTGCAGATCACAAGTCCTGGTTATGTGACCACTGACACCAGGCAGGCGATCTCTGAAGAGTATTGATATTGGCTGGGGCCAGCTGTCTTGTAAAGACACGGCCCAGAAGAAGGCACTGGCAGACATCCCACCCTGCAAAAACTGATATCAGGGAGGTAGCACCATCAATTTGCAGGAGACTTCTGGGAGAGGTGGGATGCTTGCAATAGAGTAGCTCCTTAGCAGCTGGCCAGCTAGTTTAAATAATGTTAGCTATGCTAATGAACGAATGACACCTGTTAAACTCACCTCAACACGTCTTTTACAGTTTTAACCCAACCATGGGCAATAGAAAAGTCACTGTTACAAACAGTGCAGTGAGCAACACTGTCATTATTTTTGACCCCTATTAGGCAGGGGTGCACTTTAGTGTAGTCTGGGGTGCTGTACGTTTCATATTTTATTTTCTTTGGAACACTCTGCCATGGTGCGCTCTCGCCCTCTCTCTCTTGTAGTCACTCTCGCGCTCTCTCTTGCTTTCTCACGCTCACTCGCTCTCAAAAAAATTGATTTCTGTGATATTGTATATAATTTGCGGGCATCAGGGAGCCACTATTCATATGCGGGAGACTCCCGGAACTTCCGGGAGAGGTGGAATGTCTGCAATGGCAAACCACTTTTTTTCCTTTCCACGGATGTTGCCTGACCTGTTGAGCTCCTCCAGCATTTTGTTGTGTGTTGCTCTGAATTTCCAGCACCTGCAGACTTTCTCATGTTAATGACTATGATAATTTAGAATCTCATGTCCTTTGAGCATTGAGACAGCAATCCGGCCTTCCTTGGTGGAGGCCCAACTACAGCATGCCAGCAATGTTGGGTATCAAAGAAGAGGAAAAGAGAGCACCTTAGCCCCGATATCTATGAGGAAGGTAAGTTATAGTTTCATGCAGCTTTGGGACAGATATTGCATCCTTCTGAGTCTGAACCAACCTAGAAACTTCAATTTAAACTCAGCCTACATTAATATTTCCCTATGTTCTCAATGACTCTCCCCAAATTTTCCAAGATGGGTGAAGATTTATGTGCACGGCTGATTGATGAAATATCCAGTGAAGCCAGGAAGGTCATCTTATTAAAGTGTTTTCCTTCTCTCTTCCACTCATCGCTTGGGTTCATTTAGGTAGTGCCAGAATAAGAACTGGAAGCAGGATGAATGAACTGAGAGGTTGTGGGATGGCTGCAGAGGCTGGAGAGAGTGGCATTTGGTTAGGATTGGGGCTAGTGAGAGAAAGATGATGATTGCTGGATGAGAGAGGAACACAGATTTACAAAGAGGGTGAATGTTTCCTTGAAGGGCCAGTGGAGTAGTCCTGTCATTCTGGGCCATTAAAAGGGTAGTTAAAGGCTAGTACCTCCTATACCTATTCATTAAGCACTGGCAGCAAGACAGCTGGGAACTACCTCTGTAGTTAATACATTAATAAAGAATATTTTCAGTGGTACCACTCCATGATGCTCTCCTGCTCATTACACAAAGGGACAATATTTAAGGTTTACATCCAATAGAAACAAGTTTTTAAACAGAAGCAATAACCTGTTGGTCAGGTTCATCATTACCCTCTCATATTTTGTGAAAAGCTGCTTCAGTAGGGGCTCCTCAACTGTGTAGACATCCATTGAGATACAACGGGGAGAAGGTCCTTCCAGCCGTTTGAGCCGCACTGCCCACTGATTTAACCCTAGTCTAATAATGGGCATGTGGCCAAGTGGTTAAGGCATTGGACAAGGCACTTAATCACACATTGCTCTGTGACAACACTGGTGCCAAACTGTATGGGTCCTAATGCCCTTCCCTTGGACAACATTGGTGTCATGGAGAGGGGAGACTTGCAGCATGGGCAACTGCTGGTCTTCCATACAACCTTGCCCAGGCCTGCGCCCTGGAGAGTGAAGACTTTCCAGGCGCAGATCCATGGTCTTGCAAGACTAACGGAGGCCTTTAATAATGGGACAATTTAAAATGGCCTATCAACTGGTACGTCTAATCATGGCTTAATCATGGTCTAACCCTAGCCTAATTATGACACAATTTACAATGGCCTATCGACTTATCAACCGGTAGGTCTTTTGGACTGTGGGTGGAAACTGGAGCACCCGGAGGAAACCCACGCATTCAAGGCAACAACGTGTAAACTCTTTACAGACAGTGGTGGGAATTGAATCTTGATCAGCTGTACTGTAAAGCCTTGTGCTAACCACTACACTACCATGCCATCCTGACATTAGGTCTATTAACATGATCACTTATGTCTGAGTTGTGGCCTTGTTAGGGTGAACATACTTTGGGTGTCGTAGACTGATGGGCAGAGCACAATCTGCACAATCATTCTGCTTTTTCTTCTTAGGCATTCATTTTTAAAATTTATTTATGGAGGTAACGTGGAATAGGCCCTTCCTGCCTTCCGAGCCTCGCTGCCCAACAATTCCCCAATTTAATCCAACCTTAATCAGGAGACAATTTAAAACGCCCAATTAACCTACTAATTGGTACGCCTTTGGACCGTGGGAGGAAAGCCACGCAGTCACGGGGAGAACATACAATGTCCTCACAGGCAGTAGGTGGAATTGAATCCAGGTTGCCTGTGCTATAAAGCGTTGTGTGAACCACTGTGCCACATTGCTCTTAAGATTGAGAATGATTTGTTTCTATAGCAAGTTCTGAGAAGTAGAAAATGTGTGGGCTTAAATTGTTTGGACAATGGCAAGTAAGTTCAAGACGAATGGCTCAAACCACAGTCAGCGGCACAGACGTTCCACACACACGCACACACACAGTACCAGGCAAATAACCTCTTCTTCAATGCCAACAAGACAATGGAGACAGTTATCGGCTCCAGGAAAACCCTCACCACTCACACCCCTCTTCACATTGGCAGCAAAGTAACGGAAGCAGTGAGCAGCTTGAAACGCCTGGTGGTGCACAGCACTTCTCGCACAAACTTTCTTGGTTCCAAAGCACATCCTGCATCGTCAAGAAAGCTCCTCCGTGCCTCTACTTGCCGAGGAGGCTGAAGAGAGCTGGTCTCTGCTTATTAACACTCACAAAGTTCTACAGATGTGCAGTTATGAGCATTCTAACATGCTGCATCATTGTGTGGTATAGAAACTGGGCTGGGGCAGGCAGGAAGGCTCTGCGATGGGTAGTCAAACCTGCCCAGCACATCACCAGCGCCAGCCTACCTAACATCGGGGACATGCTGTCGATATAGAAGGGTGCCAGAAAAAGGCCAACAATATCATGAAGGATCCCACCCACCCCTGCTCTTGGACTGTTTCTCTCCCTCCCATCAGGGAAAAGGCTACACAGCATTCACTCGAGGACCACCAGACTCTAAAACAGATACTTCCTTCAAGCCATCAGCATGATCAACATGTCCATCCACTAACCCATCCCTCCAACTCCACCACCACCACATACACAACACCTAGCATCACTTTGCCATGATAAGACCGCATCAGAAACATCGCGTACAAGATCTAGTGATACTTTCCAAGGTAGTACATACTCAACGACAGAGGAGTCGACTGAGGAATGAGTAATCAGACTGGGCAAACACCCCTTGAATTTATAGGAATGAGTTTGTGTTTTCATTCAAATATACAAGGCTCTTTCAGGCTTTGACAGAGTCCTGTTGCTGTCTGTAAGGAGTTCTCCCCATAAACGCATGGGTTTCCTCTGGGTGATTGTAAATTGTCCCGTGATCAGGGGATTGAGGCTTGAAGGACTGGAAGGGTCTAATCCATACTCAATAAATAAATAAATAAAAATACAGAGCTACTAGTTCCCCTGCTCACTTGTTGAGAACTTGAAGTCACACCTTTAAGTAAGGGGTTGATCATTCATGACTGAGATGGGAAGAAGTTTCTTCACCTAGAGGATGGTGAGCCTTTGGAATTTTCTACCCAAGATGGGTATTCCGGACCTGTTACTGAGTATATTCAAGACAGGGTCTGATGAACTCAGAGCATTAGACTGGAAATTATAACTGTTTCAGAAACATGACCGAGAGATAGAGTCATAGAGTTAGAGTGCAGGACGGTGTGGATACAGTCCATTCAGCACAACCACTTCATGCTGAGCATGGTGCCCACCCAACTAGTCCCAATTCCCTGCGTTTGCCTCATATCCCTTCAAGATCTGCACCTTCATGTACCTGTCCAAGTGCTTTGTATATGACATTATTGTAGCTCCCTCAACTGCTTCCTCTAGCAGTTCATTCCACCTACACATCACCTACACAAAATACTTGCTGCTCTTAATTCTCTCCCTTCTCACCACAAGCCCAGATCGGTGGCCAGTGAGGATGCAAAGATTATCCCCCAAGACGCAGCAATCTCTTCTCTAGGGTACATCCTATACACTGGGGATTTACAAAATTTTAGGCACATATAAATAAATAAACACACACACACACACACACACACACACACACACACACACACACATATATATACTGATATATATTATATATACTGTATAAAGCTTAGGGTATTAAGACTTAAGACTTTTGCACAGAATTGTATTTGTCAGCGTGGATTAGAGAGCGAGTTTGTAAATCTGGGGGGAGCAAAGAATGTTGGGAATGGTGAGGGTGGAGCATCATGGGAGGGGTGTGGGACAGGTGGCAGAGAAGGAGTGCCAGGGGTGGGGAGTGACATGTGGGCAGTCACACCCAGCCCTAGACAACAAACAAGGTCATTTGATTCCAAACAATTGGTTTATTGATTATTACAGAATGTCTCTCCGGTGCTTCCCACTCCCTCACCTCTCCCTTCCCCTTTTTCCAACCATGATTCCCCTCTCCCTGCCTCTTTCCCACTCTCAGTCCACAATAGAGACCCATATCAGAATCAGGTTTATCATCACTCACATATGTCATGAAATTTGCTTTTTTTTGTGGCAGCAGTATAGTGCTATACATAAAATTACCACAGTACTATGCAAAAGTCTTAGACACTAGCCTATCTATCCTAATATTTTTGGAGCATTCCAGCACATCCTTTTTCTTAATGTTAACATGTACCAGCATATTCAAGTATGAAGTTATTCACTTTGCATGACTACATGGACAAATGCCACAGTCATCACTTTGTCAAGTTCACCAATGACATAACAGTGATGAAGCTCATCACCAACAATGAGACAGTCTACAGGGAAGATGTGGAAGAGCTTGACACCTGGTGCCAGGCAAATAACTTCTTCCTCAATGTCAACAAGGCAGATGAGGTAGTTAACTATTCAGGAGAACTTGTTCCACTCACACTCCTCTTCATGCTGGAAGTGGAAATTGTGAGCAGTTTCAAAGTCCTGGGAGAGCACATATCACACAAACTCTCACGGTCGCAGAACACATCCTACACAATCACATAAGTTCACCAATGCCTCTACTTTCTGAGAAGGCGGAAGAGAGTTGGACTATGCACATCTTTGCTCACGTCCTTCTACAGATGCTCAGTGGAGAGCAGTATGCAGAATCACTGCAGGGTGTGGAAAGTGCACTGCTGCAACAGGAAAGCTGTACAACTGGTAGTCAAAATTGCTCAACGCATCACTGCATACTGACATACTGCATGTAAAGAAAGGTGCCAGGAAAAGGCCAGCAACATCACGAAGGATCCCACCCATCTTTCTCATGAGTTACTCGTCCCACTTCCATCAGGGAGGAGACTACATAGCATCCGTGGCAGTATCACCAAATTCAAAAGCAGTTACTTTCACCAAGAAGTAAGGCTGATCATCATCTCTACATTAACCCACCCCAAAACATCCCCCAACCACCACCTCTTTATCATTCAGAGTTAGCTTATGTACAGACTCTCCTCTGCCTAATGACAATTTATGGACATACAATCAATCTACTGTATGTACATAAACTATCTTAGCTTATAACTCAAGTCCTCTAGACCTGGCAGCAAATCTTGTAAATTTTCTCTGTACTCTTTCAACCTGGGTTGCACGTCTCCTGTAGGTAGTTGCTCAATACCACATACAATACTCCAAATTAGGACACATCAACATCTTGTACAACTTCAACATAACATCCCATCTCCTGTATTCAATATATTGATTTATGAAGGCTTATGTGCCAAAAGTTTTCTTTATGACTCTTTCTACCTGTGAAGCCACTTTCAACAAATTATGGACCTGTATTCCCTTTGTTCTACTGCACTCCTCAGTGCCCCACCATTCACTGTGTAGGACCTACAAAGTCCAAAATCTCGCATGCACTTGTCTGCATAAAATTCCATCTGCCATTTCTCAGCTCATTTTTCCAGCTGATGGAGATCCCGCTGTGAGCCATGACAGCCTTCCTCACTGTCCACTAAACCCCCAATCTTGGTGTCACCCAAAAATGTGCTGATCCAGTTAACCACATTATCATCCAGATCATTGATATAGATGACAAACAATGAAGGGCCCAGCACCAGTCCCTGTGGCACACCACTAGTCACAGCCCTCCAGTCAGAGAGGCAGCCCTCTATGACCACTCTGTGGCTTCTCCCACAAAGCCAACGTCTAATCCAATTTACTACTTCATCTTGAATGCCAAAGGATTGAACTTTTTTTGACCAACCTCCATGCAGGACCTTGTCAAATGTTTCACTGAAGTCCATGTAGAAACCATCCACTGCCTTGCCTTCATCCACTTTCCTGGTAACTTCCTTGAAAAACTCTGTAAAATTGGTTAGACATGAGCTACCATGCGCAAAGCCATGCCAACTATCCTTAAGCAGTCCATGTCTATCCAAATATTTTGATATCCGGTCCCTTAGAATACCTTCCTTATGTAATTGTAGCACCCTGACCAACGAAGGCAAGCATTCTTTAATACCTTATCCACTCGTCTTGCTAATTTCAGGGAGCTGTGCATGCACCCCAAGATCCCTCTGAAGTTCAATGACTGAAGGGACACAAGAGACTGCAGATGCGATAATCTAGAGCAATGAACAATCAGTTGGAGGAACTCAATGGGTTAAGAAGCAGCTGCGGTGGAAGGGAAATTGGAGATATTTCAGCTCAAAACTCAAAGGGTCCTGCCATTTACTCTATATTTTCCCTTTATATTTACTTCCAAAAGAACCTCACATTTCCAGTGACTTCTCGCAACATGCTCCAGTGACCCAACGGTAACATCTTGCAAACAGTTTACAAAGCTATTGGATACTATCCTTCTTCTAGATATAGTTCTTCTGAACTGCGATCGATTGCAACCTGTCATTCCTGGGGGATTCAGCATGGAGTGCTGCCACAGCTGTCCGTGCGGGTGGCTGCATTGATTCCTAATGGCAGAACATGAAGCTGCATTTGCCTCCATTACTCTGTGCTGACTGAAGCGCTCAGCCAAATTAGAATTGACGAGGAGGAGGGCGGAAAACAAGTGGGTGTCCAGTGCCACCTGCCCATGTTTGACTGGTCTCCCTCTCACTGCTGCCAGCGGAAGGTGAGGGAATATGGGGTCCCACGCTGCAAGGTGGCTCGTGGATATTCAGGATCAGAATCCAGTTTAATATTGCCGGCACAGAGCGTGGAATTTCATAGCTTATCACCAGTACAATGAAATGCATGATAAATAAATATAGTGAAAAAACGTGAGTTACATTTATATATGTCTATAAGTAGTTAAGTTAAAGTCAGCAGTGCAAAAAAAACAGAAATAAAAAAGTAGTGAGGTAGTGTTCATAGGTTAAATGTCCATTTAGAAATCAGATGGCAGAGGGGAAGAAGCTGTTCCTGAATCACTGAGTATGTGCCTGCGGGTTTCTGCACCTCTTTCCCGATGGTAACAGTGTGAAGAGGGCATGTCCTGGGTGGTGGGGATGCTTAACAATGGACACTGCTTTCCTAAGGCACCGCACCATGATGATCTCTTGGATACTCTGGAGGCTAGTACCCATGATGGAAATGACTAATTTTACAGGTATCTGCAACTTATTTCTCGAAGATCAGAAAGGGAGGCAGATTCTAGAAAGGTGCAATAATAATAGGGTTGTTGTGATAGGTGATTTTAACTTTCCTAATATTGACTGGCATCTCCTTAGATCTAGGGGGTTAGATGGGGTAGAGTTTGTTAGGTGTGTTCAGGAAGATTTCCTGACACAATTTGTAGATAAGCCAACTAGAGGAGAGGCTGTACTCGATCAGATTTTGGGAAATGAACCTGGTCAGGTGTCAGATTTCTCGGTGGGAGAGAATTTTGGAGGTAGTGATCACAACTCTGTCTCTGTTATCATAGTGCTGGAGAGGGATAGGAGCTGACAACTTTGGAAAACGTTCAATTGGAGCAGGGGAAATATCTTGCTATTAGGCAGTAACTTGGGAACGTAAATTGGGAGCAGATGTTCTCAGGGAAATGCACAGCAGAAATGTGACAAATGTTCAGGAACATTTGCATAGCATTCTGCATAGGTATGTTCCACTGAGATGGGGAAAGGATGGTAGGGTAAAAGAACCAAGGATGTGGAAAATATAATTAAGAAGAAAAGAAAAGCTTATGAAAGGTTCAAGAAACTAGGTACTGTTAGAGCTCTAGAAAATTACAAGGATACCAGGAAGGAACTCAAGAATGAAATTAGGAGAGCCAGAAGGGGTCGTGCAAAGGCAGGATTAAGGAAAACCCCAAGGCATTGTACAGGATTGTGAAGAGCAAGAGGATGAGCTGTGTGAGAATAGGACCAATCAGGTACAAAAGTGGAAACATACGATGGAGCCGCAGGAGGTAGTGGATGTACTTAAATGAATACTTTGCTTCAGTATTCACCAGTGAAAAAACCCTTGGCTATTGTGGGGATGATTTACAGTGGACTGAAATGCTTGAATGTATAGACATTAAGAAAGAGGATGTACTGGAGCTGTTGAAAGGTATTAATTTAGAAAAGAAGCTGGGAGCGGTTGAAATATATCACAGGCTACTATGGGAAACAAGGGAGGAGATTGCTGAGCCTCTGGCAATGATCTTTGCATCATCAATAGGGACGGGAGAAGTGCCAGAGAATTGGAAGGTTGCAAATGTTCTTCCCTTGTTCAAGAAAGAGAGAAGGAATAATCCAGGAAATTATGGACCGGTGAGTCTTAATTCAGTGGTGGGCAAATTGTTGGAAAAAATTCTGACGGACAGGATTTATGAGCATTTGGGGAGACATAATCTGATTAGGGATAATCAGCATGGCACTGTGAAGGGCAGGTTGTGCCTTATGAGCCTGATCAAATTCTTTGAGGAGGTAACAAAACACATTGATGACAGTAGACAGTGGATGTAGTGTATATGGATTTCAGGAAGATATTTGATAAGGTTCCCTATGCAAGGCTCCTTCGGAAAGTATGCAGGTATGGGATCCAAGGAGATCCTGCTTTGTGGATCCAGAATTTTTTTGCCCACAGAAGGCAAAGGATGATTGTTATGGTTTAAATTCTGCATGGTTGGTGACCAGTGGTGTTCGGCAGGGATCTGTGCTGGGACCCTCTCCTCTTTGTGCTTTTTATTAATGACCAGGATGAGGAAGTAGAGGGTTGGGTTATTAAGTTTTCTGATGACACAATGGTTGGGGGTGTTGTGGATAGTCTGGAGGGTTGTCAGAGGTTACAGTGCGACATTGATAGGATGCAGAACTGGGCTGAGGATTGTCAGATGGCGTTCAACCCAGATAAGTGTGGTTCATTTCGGTAGGTCAAATTTGAAGACAGAATATATCTTTAATGGTAA
Source organism: Mobula birostris (assembly GCF_030028105.1). Lineage (NCBI taxonomy): Eukaryota > Metazoa > Chordata > Chondrichthyes > Myliobatiformes > Myliobatidae > Mobula > Mobula birostris. Next base: position 189,743,370 of record NC_092375.1, read on the forward strand.
GATTCTTGGCAGTGTGGAGGATCAGTGAGATCTTGGGGTCTGTTTTCCATAGGACACAAAGCTGCTGCACAGGCTGACAGTATCGTTAAGAAGGTGTATGGTGTAATAGCTCACATCAACCGTGGGATTGAGTTCAAGAGCAGTGAGGTAATCTTACAGCTACGTAAGACCTTAGTTAGACCCCACTTGGAGTACTGTGTTCAGTTCTGCTCACCTCATTACAGGAAGGATGTGGATACTATAGAGAGAGTGCTGAGGAGATTTACAAGGATGTTGCCTGGATTGGAAGGCGTACCTTATGAGAATAGGTTGAGTATACTTGGCCTTTTCTCATTGGAGCGCCGAAGGACTTGAGGTGACCTGATAGAGGTGTATAAGATGATGAGGAGCATTGATCGTGTGTATAGTCAGAGGCTTTTTCCCAGGGCTGAAATGGCTAACGCAAGGGGGCACAGTTTTAAGGTGCTTGGAAATAGGTACTGAGGGGACGTCAGAAGTAAGTTTTTCACTCAGAGAGTGGTGGGTGCATGGAATGCACTGCTGGTGACTGTGGTAGAGGCGGATACAATAGGGTCTTTTAAGATAGGTACATGAGCTTAGAAAAATGGAAGGCTATGCCCCAGGGAAATTCTAGACAGTTTCTCGAGTGGGTTACATGGTCAGAGAACATTGTGGGCTGAAGGGCCTGTAATGTGCTGCAGATTTCTATGTTCTACATTTCTACGTTTTCAATAGTAATTTATTTTTAGCTGAAGTTTGATGTTGAATGTCCTCAGTGCTGAACACGCTTTACTATTTGATCAAGGCGCTTTGGTGTGGAACTGGCTCTGCGGCCATTGGCACAGTGCTGAATGGATGACTCGGTGACTGTGGCCATGACCATCGGCTCCTGGACCAGCTTCACTCATATCGGTGACTGTGGTCATGACCATCAGCTTTGGACCAACTTCACTCATGTCAGAGGCTGTGGCCAGGGCCATTGGCTCCTGGACCAGCTTCTCTCGTATCAGTGGGTCGTGACTATGGACTCACTTTCGGAGACTCTGCAGTTTGATGTTTAATGTTTTGTGTGTTATTTGCTCTTTATTTTGCACATTTGATGGTCCTGCTGTGTGGGTTTTTTTTCTTTAATTGGGATCTATGTTGTTTCTTTGTTTTGTGGCTGCCTGCAAGAAAATGAATCTCAAGGTTGTATACTTTGATAGGAAATGTACTTTAAATTTGGAACTGGCCAAGATTAGACTCTATTTGCCATTATTTCTCACAAATTTCCAACTGATCACAAAACCATTAGTGATCTTTCCCAACCAGAAGCCCTAGATGAAACAGGAAATCCACAATCTGCTGAGGGCCAGATCAGGGATACTTAGGCCCGGTGACCAAGTAAGATACAAGAGGTCTCCAGAAAACCATCTCATAGTCTGGACCAATCTTGGATCAATGAAGGATGCTCAAGTGTGGTGGCAGGGCTTGAACGTTATCACCCTCTATAAAGTTAAGTCAAGCAACATAGGTGAAAACAGGGCTTCGCATCCAGATGAGCTCAATGCCTTCTATGCTTGCTTTGACCATCAAAACATGCAGGAAACTTGATAATCTCCCACAGCATCTGATGACCCTGTGATTTCAGTCTCTGGGGGTGAAGTGAGAGCATCCTTCAGGAGGATGAACCCACGGAAAGCATCCAGCCCTGAAAAGGTAACTGGCTGAGAGCAAAAGACCTGCGCTAATCAACTAGCTGGAGCGTTCGCCGATACCTTTAATGTCTCGCTTTGGCAGTCTGAGGTACCTACCTGCTTCAAGCAGGCTTCAGTCATACTGGTGCCAAGGAAAACGTGGTAACCGGCCTCAATGACTACCATCCAGTAGCACTTACATCCACTGTGATGAAGTGTTTTGAGAGATTGGCACTGAACCGCATCAACTTCTGCCTCCACTGTCGTGATGAGGACACCCTTAGGCTGGAGGAACAACACTTTATCTCCCATCTGGGTAGCCTCCAACCTAATGGCATGAATATCGATTTCTCAAACTTCTGGTAATTGCCCCCCTTCACCATTCCCCATCCTCTTTTCCTTATCTCCTCACCAGCCCATTGCCTCCCTCAGCTGTCCTCCCCCTTTTCTTTCTTCCATGGCCTTCTGTCCTCTTCTATCAGACTCCCCCTTCTCCAGCCCTGTATCTCTTTTACTAATCAACTTTCAAGCTCTTTACTTCATCCCTCCCTTTCAGGTTTCACCTCTCACCTTGTGTATCTCTCTCCCCTCCCCCCACCTTTTATATCTACTCCTCAGCGTTTTTTCTCCAGTCCTGCCGAAGAGTCTTGCCCCGAAACGTCGACTGTACTCTTTTCCATAGATGCTGCCTGGCCTGCCTAGTTCCTCCAGCATTTTGTGTGTGTTGCTTTGATTTCTAGCACCTGCAGATCTTCTCTTGTTTGTGATTGGATTTCCTTCAATTTGCCTACCATTACAACAGGTGTACAGCGGTTGCCATTTCATTGTCTCTTCACTCAACCCTGAAACATCTGGGCAGCGAAGATGCATACATCAGGATGCTCTTCGTTGACTACAGCTTGGCATTCTATACTATCATCTCCTCAAAACTAATCAATAAACTTCTATATCTCAGCTCCAGTACCTCTTTATGGAATTGGATCCTCGATTTCCTCACCTGCAGATCCCAGTCAGTTCAGACTGGCAAAAGAATCTCCTCCACAGTCTCCATCAGGTGTGCATCACAACACTGTGTGCTCAGCCCCCTGCTTTACTCGCTTTACACTTATGACTGTATAGCTAAGCAGATCTCCAATGCCGTATTCAAGTTTGCTGAATCAAAAGTGATGATGAATCAGCATATAGGAGGGAGAATGAAAATTTGGCTGAGTGCTGCGACAACAATAAGCCCTTACTCAAGTTCATAAGCCAGTCCTCATTGGGGGAATCGGAGGTGAAGAGGGTCAGCAGCTTTAAATTCAAAAGTTCAAAGTTCAGATTAAAATTTATTATCAGAGTACATGTATGTCACCACATACAAGTCTCTGTTGGCATTCTTAGCAAATCTATAGAACAATAACTGTAAACTGTAAACATCAGGACCTAAAAACTATAAGTAAGTTGTGCAAATGCAGATTTAAATAAATAGCAATAAATAAATAACAAGTACAAGATAACAATATAACAGCATCCTTAAATGAGTGTGGTTATCCCCTTTTGTTCAAGAGCCTGATGGTTGAGAGGTAGTAACCGTTCTTAAACCTGGTGGTGCGAGTCCTGAGGCACTTGTACCTTCTACCTGATGGCAGCAGCGAGAAAAGAGCGTGGCCTGGGTGGTGAGAATCTTTGATGATAGTGTGACGGGGTCCTGAATTACCCCTATGAACTGTGCTTTTGAAAAGAGAGAGAGAGTTGTTCAACACAGACACCTTGTTAAAAAGAGAGAGAAAGAAAGAGAGAGAGGCGAAGACTGCTCACAGTTTGTTCATACCTTCTGCAAGGACACTGGCAGCTTCCAAGTTCTTACAGAGCGAGAAGGGAGGAGTTGCTTGATGGACAGCTGGTGTTCAGCATGTTGAGATAAATAGAAGGTCAGCTGTTAGACCTACAGGCACATGGTTCTGGACACTGAATGAGCTTTGTTGTGCCCACAGAAAAGTTGGGCTTTGGAAGATCGATCAGTGGCTCTCGCTGTGTGAAAAGGGTGTGACCAGTGGGGAGTTTTTCACGTGTTCAACTCTCGCCTGGGTTGATAATTCCACCACAGAAGAATGGTCCCCTTTGTTGTGGTCACAGTCGGTGACTTCTAAAGGATTTTGGAGGACAACGGGAAGATTGATGACGTCAGCTCACCTGAAGACTCAAATCTCTCCCTCTCTCTCTCTCCATCACTACTCAACTAAATACCATGAACTGAACTGATCCTTACTCATCATCGTAAGACTATCTATTTACCGCTAGATGTGAAGAAGCTTGGTTTTCACATATTTCCACACATATATATATATATAATCATTGCTAACCTGTTTGATATATCTGCACATATATTACTGTATTGCGTAGTTACTAATAAGTACCATTAGTTAATAGCAATACTGGACTCCAAAGTGTTTTCCATTTCTGCTGGATCTTTAACCCGTCACCGGGTACGTGACAATAGACAGTGCTTTTCTATGGCAGTGTTTCATATAGTTGTGTTCAATGGTTGGGTGTGTTTTACCCATGATGCACCGGGGGCAAAATCCACTACCTTTTGCGGTATTTTCCACTCAAAGTCACTGGTGTTCTCAGACCAGGCCGTAACGCAGCCAGCACACTTTCCACCACACTTCTATGGAAGTTTGTCAAGGTTTTCAATGACGTGCCAAACCTCCGGAGACTTCTAAGGAAGAAGAGGCACTGAAGTAGCTTCTTCACAATAATACTTACATGATGGTTCCAGGATAGGTCCTCTGAGATAGTGACACCCAGGAATTTAAAGTTACTGACCCTCTCTGCCTCTGATCCTCTGATGATTACTGATTCAGTGGTCCTCAGTGTTATCATTTTAGAGAACCTTTCCTGAACTCAGCACCTAAGTGCAACTACGAAGGAAGTATGGCAGCACCATAAACTTACTGGCATATAATCTCTTAGTTTGTCTCTACTGCATTTCTTAAACAGAAGAACAACCCTAATCACTTGTATATGGGGTTCTGGATGGACTTGTCCCATTGAGGTAGGGAAAAGATGATGCGATGAAGGAACTGGGGTATCATGAGGAACATTTTAGTCAATGGAAGGAAGGTGGTTCAGGAAGCAAGGAAAGACAGGGCTCTAGAGATTAAAGGGTAGCCAGGAAGGCACTTAACAATGGATTTAGGGGAGCTAGGAGGAACCATAAGAAGGCTGTGTTAAGTAGGATTAAGGAAAACCGAAGGCATTCTAAATGTATGTAAAGAATAGGAAGATGACTCATGTGAGGGCAAGACTAATCAGGGACAAAATAGGAAAAATGTTCTTGGATTCGGAGAGATACAGGAAGTCCTTAATGATTGCTTTGCATCAGTAGTCACTATTGAGAGGGACCTTGACAAATGTTAGGACAACATAAAACAAGCTGATTCAAGATTCATGATTGTTTAATATCATTTGCAGTATACAAGTGGAATGGAGAACGAAATAATTGTTACTCCAGCTCCAGTGCAGCACAAAAAACACAATAATAATAAAAACATAATAAAAGCAAGCAACAGCAGCTCTTAGACATAGAGATATTGTGGGGCAAGTCCAACAGGCCAGGAATGACTTTGGTCTGGCAGCAAGTGGACTCATCTGGCACAAGGCCACTATTCCAGAGCAAAGGAAGATAATTGTTGAGGAAGTACAGCAACAAGAAGAGTCAGATAGATGTGCAAAGCCGGTCTCCCTGGCTAAGTAGGGGCAATGGATGTGGTTGGAGAGCATTAAGAGGAGGAAAATCAGCTGGAAGGTCATATGGGAGATGGAAGCAAACAGACTGAGCTTTCTCATCAGAGCCACATATGATATGCTTCCCTCACAAAAAAACCTTCACCTGTGGTTTGGTCAGGGCCCAACATGTGCCCTGTGCCCGATGCTGGCAACACTCAAGCATATCCTTGCAAGATGCAAAACCAGCCTCAGACAAGGCAGATACACATAGCATCACAACCAGGTGTTGGAGAGCCTGGCAGTGGCAATGGAGACCATGAGGAAAGCAACCAACTCCTTTTCCCCTGAACAACTAACACTCTGACACCAGCAACACTTGTCCGGGAGGGAGGGAAAAGACCAACTAATCTCCCTCCTAACCCAGAAACAGGACAGATGAACATGGCCTTTGACTGGAAAATGCTGATGGATGTCAATAAACAACTCTTTTTTTCCACCAAAAATTGCTGCCACCAACCTTAGGCCAGACTTGGTTCTCTGGTCCAATTCATTACAGATCATCTGCATCATGGAACTCACAGTCTTGTGGGAGGATTCAATGACATAGGAAGGAAAAGCAATGAGGTCCTGAAAAGAGAATTTAGAGAGCTAGGTAGAAAGATCAGAAGCAGGACTTCCAGGGTAGTAATTTCTGGATTGCTGCTTGTGCCATGCACCAGTGAGGATAGAAACAGGATAGAAACATAAACATAGATTGCGTCGCCTCTGACCTGGGCTGACATTTATGTGCCGGGCAGCACCTAATCAATTAGCTTGTTTATTTCAGCTTTTTTCTTAAAGATGTGCTAGGTGCGCTCCGACCACCGCTGTCCCGCTGCATTCTTCGCGGCAACGAATTGGTCTGCGGCCCGGAGGTTTGGGACCACTGTTATAATTGACTTATCACTATATTCATGCGAGGAAAATACACACTGTGTATTTAATATTAAATTAATCAGATAAACCCCTTTAGAAACGAAATTGAGTATATTAGCCACTTATAAGTGATTTATAGTTGACTTTCCACCTATATTCCAGTCGTGATTAACACCCCTCCCCCCCCCCCCCTCACCCGACCCAGCCAGTCCGCAAAGAATATTGTCAATATTAGACCAGTCTGCGGTGCAAAAACAGTTGGGAACCCTTGATGTAATGAACGGAGGCGATTAGGGAGCTTAAGGTAAAAGAACCCTTGGGAACCAGTGATCACAATATGATTGAGTTCAACTTGAAATTTGATAGGGAGAAAGTGAAGTCTGATGTAGCAGTATTTCAGTGGAGTAAGGGAAATTACAGTGGTAAGGAGAGAGGAGTTGGCCAAAGTAAATTGGAAGGAGCTGCTGGCAGAGATGTCAGCAGAGCAGCAATGGTGTGTGTTTCTGGGAAAAATAAGGAAGGTACAGGACATGTGTATTCCAAAAATGAAAAAATATTCAAATGATAAAATAGTACAACCGTGGCTGACAAGGGAAGTCAAAGCTATTGTAAAAGCAAAAGAAAGGGTATACAATGAAACAAGAATTAGTGGGAAAATAGAGGATTGGGAAGTTTTTAAAAACCTACAGAGAGCAACTAAAAAAATCATTGGAAGGGAAAAGATACCTCACTTTATACTTTATACTTTATTGTCGCCAAACAATTGATACTAGAACGTACAAACATCACAGCGATATTTGATTCTGCGCTTCCCGCTCCCTGGATTACAAATATTAAACATTAAAAATAGTAAAAATTAGTAAATACAAAAATCTAAATTATAAATCATAAATAGAAAATAGAAAAATGGAAAGTAAGGTAATGCAAAAAAACCAAGAGGCAGGTCTGGATATTTGGAGGGTACGGCCCAGATCTGGGTCAGGATCCATTCAGCAGTCTTATCACAGTTGGAAAGAAGCTGTTCCCAAATCTGGCCGTACGAGTCTTCAAGCTCCTGAGCCCTCTCCTGGAGGGAAGAGGGATGAAAAGTGTGTTGGCTGGGTGGGTCGTGTCCTTGATTATCCTGGCAGCACTGCTCCGACAGCGTGCGGTGTAAAGTGAGTCCACGGACAGAAGATTAGTTTGTGTGATGTGCTGCGCCGTGTTCACGATCTTCTGCAGCTTCTTCCGGTCTTGGACAGGACAACTTCCATACCAGGTTGTGATGCACCCTAGAAGAATGCTTTATACGGTGCATCTATAAAAATTAGTGAGGGTTTTAGGGGACAGGTCAAATTTCTTTAGTTTTCTCAGGAAGTAAAGGCACTGGTGGGCCTTCTTGGCAGTGAACTCTGCGTGGTTGGACCAAGTCAGGTCATTTGTGATATTGACCCCAAGGAACTTAAAGCTTTTGACCTGTTCCACTTGCGCACCACCGATGTAAATTGGGTCGTGCGGTCCGCTACTCCTTTTGAAGTCAACAACCAATTCCTTCGTCTTGCTGACGTTGAGGGATAGGTTATTGTCTTCACACCGTGCCACCAGGTTCTTAATTTCCTCTCTGTACTCAAGCTTATCATTACCTGAGATACGGCCTACAATTGTTGTGACATCAGCAAACTTATATATTGAGTTTGATGGAAACTTGGCTACACAATCATGGGTGTACAGTGAGTTTTATCATTTGAGTATTTTTTCATTTTTGGAATACACATGTCCTGCACCTTCCTCACTTTTCCCAGAAACTCACGCCATTGCTGCTCTGCTGACATCCCTGCCAGCAGCTCCTTCCTGTTTACTTTGGCCAACTCCTCTCTCATACCACTGTAATTTCCCTTACTTCACTGAAATACTGCTACATCAGATGAAATATGAAAGCAAGCTAGCAAATAATATCAAAATGAATAGTAGAAGTTTTTTCAAGTATGTTAAAAATAAAAGAGAAATGAGAGTGGATATAGGACTGCTAGAAAATGAGGCAGGAGAAATAATAACGGGGGACAAGGAGATGGCTGATGAACTAAATGAGTATTTTGCATCAGACATCACTATGGAAGACACTATCAGTATGCCTGATGTCATAGTGTGTGAAGGAAGAGAAGTGGGTGCAGTTTCTGTTACAAGGGAGAAGGTGCTCAAAAAACTGAAAGACCTAAAGGTGCATAAGTCACCCGGACCAGAGGAACTGCATCCTACGTTTCTTACAGAGGTAGCGTTAGAGGTTGTGGTGGTATTAGAAATGATCTTTCAGAAATCATTGGACTCTGGAATGGTGTCAGAGGACTGGAAAATTGCTAATATTACTCCACTCTTTAAAAAAGGATGAAGGCAGCAGAGAGGAAATTATTGACCAGTTAGCCTGACCTCAGTGGTTGGGATGATGTTGGAGTCAATTGTTAAGGATGAGGCTATGGAGTACTTGGTGATACAGGACAAGGTAGTACAAAGTCAGCATGGTTTCCTTCAGGAAAAATCCTGCCTGACAAATCTGTTGGAATTCTTTGAGAAGATTATAAGTAGGATAGATAGGGGGGATACAGTGGATGTTGTATATTTGGATTTTCAGAAGGCCTGAGGCTGCTTACCAAGTTAAGAGCCCATGGTATTACAGGAAAGTTACTGTAGAGCATTGGCTGATTGGTAGGAGGCAGCCAGTGGGAATAAAAGAATACTTTTCTGTTGGCTGCCAGTAACAACTGGTGTTCCACAGGTCGGTGATCTGTAGTATTGGGACTGCTTCTTTTTATGCTGCATATAAAAGATTTAGATGATGGAATAGATGGTTTTGTTGTCAAGTTTGCAGATGATACGAAGATTGGTGGATGGGCAGGTAGTGTTGAGGAAACAGGTAGGATGAAGAGGGACTTAGACAGACTAGGAGAATGGACTTCCACACGAGGTACTGTAAAATCATTGACTTTTTCTGTAGTACAGATAGTGGACCAAGCTGGAACACTGTTCACTCATTACAAAGTGAACGTACTGCAGTGTCACTCTAAATGCTTGTACTCATCCGGCTCAATGATGTAAGGGCGTATTTGTCATTCACCTGTGTACAATGTGACACTCAAGTAACATGCAGTTAATTTGACTTGAGATTTCTTTGATGGCTATTTTTCTGGCTGAAGTAAATATATATTTTTGCTTCATAAATGACATGTGAAAAACAAGTTGTACCAAGGCAGTTAAATAGTACTTAAAATCTGTAGATTATTTCTAAGCCTAGTTCATTTTTTCTGATCATGAATATATGGTGCTTCTTTTGAAGTGATAGCAAAGCAATCAGTCAAAATATTTATTAATGTAAACGTTTAAGTGAAGTCTGGTGCAGGTCAATGGGAGTGGGCAGTTTAAATGGTTTGGCATGGATTAGATAGGCCAAAGGGCCTGTTTCTGTGCTGTAGTGTTCTATGACTGTAGCTCATCTTTTCATCAGAAGGACTATTAATTTATACAAGCTAATTATTTACAAATTGTCTACTCATTTGAATATCAATGTAAGATAAGCAGTATACATAGATAATTAATTGGATTCAAAAATACAAATAAAAAATCCTCTAAATTTATTTTCAAAGCATTTATTGTCACTTTGAAGTGACTACGAATAATTCATGTTCACCTTTTTAAACTATTTATTTATTTATCTATCCAAGAAAAAGCACTGTACAAGATTGGCATTCATGAAATCCTCAAACTTTCATTCCCCCAGTTTGTGCAGAGTTCTGCATTTTTCTTGAGCAAGCTACTCCAGCAGCCCCTCCCAACCCTCTGACCTCTAACCCGAGGGAGGACAAGGGCAGCAGGCACATCGAAACATCAGTACCTGCATGTTCTCTTTCAAGTTTTGCATCATCCTGATGTGGGGTACATCACTGTTCATCACCAGAAATGGGTCTAAATCCTGGAAATCTCTGTCCAGTAGGACTCTGGGTAAGTACTTTCACCAGAGGAATTGTGGAGGTTCAATAAGAGTAGCCAACAGTAACTTACTGAAGACAATGAAGGATGCTGACTTTGACTGTGGTGCTCAGATTTCAAAAAATAATCAAAATTGCATAAAATCTGAAGGGCTATCCATTTAGAATTACTCCCTCCTGCCTCTTGCCCATTTCCCAGCAAGTTTTACAGCAGCAAAATGCTGCAGCTCCTGGAAACATGAGGTAGGGACAAAGGAGCAGGGTTGGCTATTTAACCTTCAGGCTTGCTTCTTCCAGTAATTGAGATCTCTGTTTGGTTTGTAACCTGAGCCCAAGAACAACAGTGTGAGCTGCCTCAACAACTATCGTCCAGTGGCACTCACATCTACTGCGATGAAGTGCTTTGAGAGGTTGGTCATGACTGGAATCAACTCCTGCCTAAACAAGGACCTGGATCCACAGCAACTACCTAACATCACAATAGGTCTACAGAAGATACAACCTCATTGGCTCTCCACTCAGACTCGGATCACGTAGACCATAGCCCACATATTTGTCAGGCTGCTGTTTATTGATTACAGCTCAGCGTTCAACACAATCATTCCCTCAGGTCTAATCAACAAATTCCAAGACCTGAGTTGCTATACCTTCCCTTGCAACTGGATCCTTGACTTCCTAACCGGGAGACCAAGTCTGTGCAGATTGGAAATAACATCTCCTCCTCACTGACAATCAACACTGGCACACCTCAAGGATGCATGTTTAGCCCACTGCTCTACTCTCTCTAAACCTATGACTGTATGGCTATGCACAGCTCAAACACCATCTATAAATCTGCCAATGACACAACTATTGTTGGCAGAATTTCAGATGGTGATGAGGAAGTGTACAGGAGTGAGATAGATCAGCTGGTTGAGTGGTGTCACATAACAATCTTGCACTCAATGTCAGTAAGACCCAGGAATTAATTGTGGACTTCAGGAAGGGAAAGTTGAGGGAACACATACCGGGATCAGCAGTGGAAAGGGTGAGCAGTTTCAAATTCCTTGGTGTTAACATCTCTGATGATTTGTCCTGGACCAAACATATTGATACAATTACAAAGAAGGCACGACAGTGGGTATATTTCATTAGGAGTTTGAGGGGACCTGGTATGTCTCCAAAGCCACTCGCAAATTTCTACCGATGCAGTGTGAGGAACAGTCTAACTGGTTGCACCACAGTCTGGTGCGGAGGGGCTACTGTACAGGATTGTAAAAAGCTGCAGAAACTTGTAAATTCAGCTAGCTCCATCAATGGCACTAGCCTCCCCAGCATCAAGGACACATTCAAAAGGGAGGATTCTATCGGTAAGGACGCTCAATACCCAGGACGTCCCTCTTCTCATTGCTACCATAAAGGAGGAGGCAGACATGCCTGAAAATACCCACTGAATGTTTCAGGAACATCCGCTTCCCCTCCAACATCATATTTCTGCATGGACAATAAATCCATAAATACCACATCAGCATTTCCCCCTCTTTTTGCACTACTTTAATTTAATTTTTAATATATAGTTCTTACTGTAATTTCCAGACAATTACAGGTGATATTAAACCTGATTCTAATTCTGACGTATTTCCATTTTCCACCAAATATATTGGTTAACAAAAATTTTGTCAGACTGGCATCAAAGGTAAGATGCAAATTTATCAATTTAATTTACAGAAAATTCACCATTTGTAATAACCTTAGTTTGTAGAAGCACTTCTGAACCTCACTTTCCAAATGCCTGGCTTTAAATTTTAGGCTTTATCCTGTATTCATAGCTTTACCTGTGCAATTTATTTTCCTCTTGCTGCTCTGTGAATTCCTTTATTAATCACCTTGTTGCTTTCTAAATTCCAAGGCAAGCACAATCTTAGTTTGTGTAATCTTTCTTCACAATTTAACTTTGAGTCCATCTGTTCAATTAATGCTCCCTCCCTACAAAGCCAATCCTTTCTTCTAAAATTATGGGGTCCACAAAAGCTTCCATATTCTAAACTAAATATCTGACCATTGTATTCCATTTTTCTAGATATGCCAGAATTACATCAAACTTTTTAAGTATTTTCTGTGCATATCCATAATATTTGTGTAATGAGCTCTCTGGGCCTGTGCAGAGAGCTCTGGGCGCCAAGATTTTTTGAGCACCTGAATCAGTTATGTCTCGCGGTTTCTCTAGTCTACGTTCCGAGTTTCTCAAGTCCACATTCTGAATCCATGTTTCAAACTGTTCTTGTCAATGTTCCGAATTTCTCAAGTCCAAGTTCTGAGTCCATATTCTAAGCTTCTCTAGTATATGTTGAAGTCTCTTTCCAGGTCTCAAGGTTTTTCTGGGTCTAAGTGTCCCCGGTTCTCAATGTCATCAAGGTTCCCCAGGTCTCTCCCAAGGATCCCCAGGACTCCCTGAACCGTCAGGTGCTGGCCAAAGGGAGGGTGGCTCTGCAATGAGCTCACCGGGCCTGTGTGGGACGCCAGAGAGCATTGCGCTCCTAGGTTCTTAGGGTACCTGACTCGGTTAATTGCTGTTTAATGGGAGTCATTCATCACTTTGAGTTCCTTGTGGTTTTTGAAAGAGTCTCACTCTTTGTAATGCAGTCTCCTAGTGCTTTCGGTTTAAACGTGTTAATTTTATTTTGATAGGCTCAGGGATTCCATGTTAATTGTATTACTTAAGCGGACGCCCAATTAACGCTAATTGTTGGGTCCTAGATTTGAGAATGTTACATCTCGTGGTGTTGCTCGACTAAGCCACCAATGTCTTTTGGAATTCTTATGAATAAATTCTGGTCACCATCTCTACATTGGAGAAAAACACTGTCGACATTTTGGGCCCAAACCCTTGGGCAGGACATCGACCTTTTGGGCCGAAACGTTGTCTGTAATTTTTTTCCTTTGATGCTGCCTGGCCTGCTGAGTTCCCTGAGCATTTTGTGCTTGACAGCATTATATTGGTTGGCTTTGGGTGAGAATGTCATCTATTCTCAAGTCCACATTCTGTATCTCTCGTCTACATTCCAATTTTCTCAAGGCAATGTTTGAAATTATGTTCCGAGTGTCTGTAGTTTACATTCCGAGTTTCTGGTCCACATTCTGAGTCCACTTTCTGAGCTCCTCTTGCCTATGTTCAAGGCTTTTTCCAGGTCTCAAGGTTCTCCATAATGAACCTTAACCTTGATGACAATTTGATTTTCTGTGCACATGGACTCTTAAATCTCTTTATACTCCTGCTAGATCAAGCTTTTAAGTATTTAGAGAATACTCTGATCTATCCAAAGTCAATGAGTTCTTATTTGACTATACTTAAGTCATTTACGGGAGTTTCAACAATTTACATATGATGTTAATATTTCTGCAACTCAACACCTCCAACTACATTACCTGCAAGTTCATCTATCTCTAAGCCATCAGTACATAGGATCATAAGGGATACAAACAGCATTAGGCTATTTCTTAGAACATAGAACATAGAACATAGAACATAGAACATAGAACATAGAACATAGACATCTACAGCACATTACAGGCCCTTCGGCCCACAATGTTGTGCTGACCTTGTAATCTAGTCTAGAATCTGCCTGGAATTACCCTACCACATAGCCCTCTATTTTTCTAAGCTCCATGTACTTAGCTAAGAGCCTCTTAAAAGACCCTATTGTATCTGCCTCCACCACCATCGCCAGCAGTGTATTCCATGCACCCACCACTCTGTGTGAAAAACTTACTTCCGATATCGCCTCGGTACCTATTTCCAAACACCTTAAAACTATGCCCCATCGTGTTAGGCATTTCAGCCCTGGGAAAAAAACCTCTGTCTATCCACACAATCAATGCCTCTCATCATCTTATATACCTCTATCAAACCACTTCTGATCCTTCATCACTCCAAAGAGAAGAGGCCAAGTCCACTCAACCTACTTTCATAAGGTACACCTTCCAATCCAGGCAACATCCTTGTAAATCTCCTCTGCACTCTCTCTATAGTATTCACATCCTTCCTGTAATGAGGTGACCAGAACTGAACACAGTACTCCAAGTGAGGTCTGACCAAGGTCTTATATAGCTGTAAGATTACCTCACTGCTCTTGAACTCTATCCCACCATTGATGAAGGCCAATACACCATACGCCCTCTTAACAACACTGTCAACTTGCACAGCTGCTTTGAGTGTCCTATGGACACAGACCCCAAGATCTCTCTGATCCTCCACACTGCCAAAAGTCTTACCAATAATATTAAGGGGGAGAGAGAGACAGAGAAAGAGAGAGAGAGAGAGAGAGAGAGAGAGAGAGAGAGAGAGAGAGAGACAGGCAGAGAAAGAGAGCAAGAGAGAGAATATATACCTACACTGGTCTCTTAACAGAGACCTTTGTGTCTTCTTTGAGCACAGGCAAAGTCCCAGAGGACTGGAGTCACTGGACTGGGGGACTGGAGAACTTCAAAGTCAGTGGTATTTATCTTTTTAAGAAAGGTAGAAGCAAATCAGGCAGTTATAGGCCAATGAGTCTTCAATCAATGGTGGGGAAATTATTGGATATGTTTCATGGGAATAGGATCTGTTTGTATCTGGAAAAACATAAAACGACCATGGTTGGTCTGTGTACAAACTTGGAGCTGTACAGCATAAACCCAGGCTCTTTGGCCCAAATATAACCAGAAAAATGACAGATGGTGTTTAATCCGGACAATTCTGTGGAGGCACATTTAAAGTAGAGAGCTGATCGGTTCTCAACTAGTAAGAGCGTCAAAGGCTATGGGGAGAAGAGAGTTGAATGGGATTGAGATGGATAATAAATCAGCCATGATGGAATGGCAGAGCAGACTCACTGGGCTGAGAGGCCTAATTCTTCTCCTATGTCTTATGGTCTTATGGTATAATTCTGAGGTGTTGCATATTGTAAGGTTAAATGTAAGAAGAAAGTTTTCAATGGTTGTCAGGGGGAATTGGAATATTGTGTGCAGTTCTAATCACTGTATTACAGAAAGGATAGAGTCACAGAAAAGTACAGTATAGAAACAGGCTCATCTAATCCATGTTGAACCATTTAAACGGCCTAGTCCCATTGTCCTGCTCCAGGACCATAGCCCTCCATCGTCCTGCCATCCACATGGATGCAGAAGCTTTGGAGAAGATGTAGAATGGGTTCACCATTATCTGGATTAGAGCACGTTAGCCATAAAGAAGGGGTGGACAAAACTGGACCATTTTCTCTGGAGTATAGGAGGCAGAGGGGTGACCTGACAGAAGTATGTAATATTATGAGTGGCTGAGTTAGGGTAGGTCATAGCAATCATGTAGAAATGAACTTTACCTCTCTAAAGGATGCCTTGGTAGAATCAGCAAAGTCAGTGATTCCTAAAAAAGAAAAAGGCACAAAGAATAAATGGATGACAGATGAAATCAAAAATCTAATGGAAGTAAGGAGATGGAAGAAAGCAAATCTTACAGAATGTAAGTCCTTAGATAAAAAAAGTTAAAAGCTTATGTCAAAAAGCCAAAGAAGAATGGTTAAACCAGGAATGTGAGCAAATAGAAAGAATCCCTATTACTGATCCAAAAAGGTTACATCAACAAATCAAGAATATCACTGGTAAAAAGCTCCTATGTTCTTCAGGTGGATGTTTGAAAGCAAAGGACAGTATATTCAGGAATTGTTTGAAGACGATCAAGATGAAAAACCATAAATTAAGAAAAACATTGAAGGTCCAAGTATTTTAAAATCTGAAGTTTGTAATGCAATAAATGAGATGAAGAAAGGAAAGGCAGCAGGTCCTGATGAATTAGTAATAGAACAAATTATCGCCCTTGAAGGTTATGGAATTGAAAAACTTACTGATTTAATCAATGAAATTTATGAGACTAGAATAATACCAGAAGAGATGAAAAAATCAGTATTTATCACTCTTCCTAAGAAACCTGGAGCAATAGAATGTGAATTACATAGGACCATAAGTTTAATGAGTCATATCACCAAGATATTTCTAAGGATTTTAATGACAAGAGCTAAAAGTAAGATACAAGATGAAATAGGTAAAGAACAATGTGGTTTTGTGAAAGACAAAGGTACAGGAAACGCAATATTGATGTTAAGGATACTATCAGAACGAGCTATTCAAGTGCACAAAGATTTGTTTGTTTTATTGACTACACAAAAGCATTTGATAAAGTGAAGCACAATAAGTTATTTGAAATATTACAGAAAACTCTAGATCTAGATTCGAAAGACCTCTGCCTAATCAGAAATCTGTACTGGGAACAAACTGCCGCTGTAAGAATAGATGAAGTGAGTCAGTTTACGAAAATCAAGAGAGGTGTTGGACAAGGGTGTGTTTTCTCCCCTGATTTATTTAATGTCTACAGTGAAACAATATTACAAAAAATAAGAGACATCCTGGGAATCAAAGTTGGAGGTGAAAACATCAATCATTTCAGATATGCAGATGACACTGTGTTAATTGCAAGTACGGAGGAAGAACTACAAAACTTAATTGATATAGTTGTTGAAGAAAGTGCAAAAATGGGTCTATCTATCAATTGCAAAAAAACAGAATGTATGGTGATATCCAAAAAGAAGGAGAATCCTATCTGCAGGCTGAGAATAAGCGGGGAAGACATAAAACAAGTACAGAACTTTTGCTACTTAGGAAGCTGGGTGACATCAGATGGCAGGTGCGACATGGACATCAAAAGAAGAACAGGGATGGCAAAAGACACCTTTATGAGAATGAAGTGTGTACTGACCAATACTAAACTAGGCGTGATAACCCACCTCAGGGTACTGAAATGTTACGTTTATCCAGTTATGGTATATAGCTCAGAATGTTGGACAATATCTAGTAACATGAGGAAACGTATTGAAGCAGCAGAGATGTCGTTTTTGAGGAAGATGCAAAGAATATAATGGATGAAATGAATATCTAACAAGGATGTTATGAATAGAGCAAACACAAAAAGAGAAATAATGTATATGACCATGAAAAGGCAATGTAACTTCATTGGACAAGTGATTAGGAAAGAGGAGTTAGAATGCACAGTAATTATGGGAAAGATTGAAGGGAAGAAAACAAGAGGAAGGCAAAGACAAATGATGATGGAGACAGCAACCAGAGAACTGGAAATGAATACCAATGAATTGATCCACTTGACTGGAAAGAGGAGTGTGTGGGCCATGGCAGTCAAAGCTCAAACTGGGCATGGCACCTGATGATGATGATGATGAGTTAGGGTAGATAGTCTTTTTTCAGAGTGGAAATGTCAAAGATTCAAAGTACAAAGTACGCCTGCCATATACAACTCTGAAATCTGTCTTCCTGACAGGTAGTCACAAAACACAGAAGAAACATGGAACCAGCTCATTCAAAGAAAAACAACCAATCCCCTCAAGCCATGTGAAAAACAATCATGCAAACAATAATAAAAAAACAAGCAAAAACACAGAATATAAAACACAAAATCAAAAGGCATATTTCAGTTCAGTTCAGCTCAGAGTTCATTATCTTCAGACCACTCTAATTCAAAAACCATCTGAAAGTAGTAACAAAAAGGAACAAGTGGAACTAGAGCTAGAAACTAGAACAGATCATAAACCAAAGTTAGAATTCAAATCTACAATCCACACTGATTAAACCTTGCTCCAGCCCCATCCACCGAAAGCTTCGATGATCACTCGACTGCAAGGACCTTGCCTCGGGAAATAAAGAGCATAGGTTTAAAGAGATAGGAATTTAAAAATTTACAAATCAAGAAGATGAAGTTTAAAAGAGATCTATGACTCGAGTTCTTTTAAACAGAGACGGTAGGTGCCTAGAACTCACTGTCAGAGGAAGAGGTGGAAGTAGGTAGGTAGGTAGGTAGGTAGGATAACAATATTTAAGAGGCGCATGGACAGACAGGGAATGGATTGTATAGACCATGTGCAACAGATTTTCATCATGGTTTGTACAGACATGGTGGGCTGAAAGGTCTGTTTGTGTGCAATACCATTCTATGTTCTGTATTTTTATGCAAATCTCTCTTAGTATTCTGAGATGAGAGTGTACGAGGTGTCTGGGGAGGGAAAACACCTCTGGTGAGGAGCTTCTCGCGTCCATTCTGGGAAGTTCACTTACCTTGGTCCACACCGGACACTCTGCGCCCACCTGTGGCTCCAAGTAGCTGTTTGCATACGACAGCGGTCACTTCCCGGAACACAGCCTCGGTGGGCGGGCCAAGCCTGGTGCGGGTAGCTGGCAGGCCTCATGGCCCAAGGAATCAGGGACATGCCTGTCCCTGCATGTGAAGTCACCTCTGGTCGACTGGGTGGATGAGATCTACAGTGAGATCCAATGACCGGGAAGGTGATACTGCTACACTCCGTGAACAGTGAAGGGCATGAGAAGGCCTGGAAGATGTCAAGCTCATCCACTGCAACCTAGAAAGTCGCCAGTTTGTGACACTCGTCCGGACCACTGGACCCAGAGGTCACTGGACTCTTGATTACCAGAAATTCTAGGAAATTATGTGTGTCCTCTTCTGTGAAAACAGGACAATACTGTATTTGTTTAATCATTCTACCATTTTGTTTTTCTCAATTACAATCTCCCTTGCATCTGACTGCAGGAAACTACATTTATCTATCTTTGTTGAATGTTATACCACTCTTAATCTAAAGCCTGTTAATTTTTCAGGCAACTTTATTTGACTCCTTTTTGGATCCAAAGTAATTTATTTTCTTTTTGAAAGCAGTTTTTTTATTTATTGTGGCAGCAGAAAGGAGATTATCACTGTTGTAATTCTTGCATTCCATCCTTAAACTTTAACCTTTACCTGCCTACTGAGGTGCCATTTAGTGACGTTCTCCAATGTGCATAGCCAACTCACTTATTTATGAATCCAACAGTTTCATGGTAAAACAATTACATAAGTCACTCAAATAAAATTGGAAGGAATGTCCATTTGAAACCCCCAGTAACACTGTAAGCAGATGGAATCAGTCACTGAGTCAATGTTATTTTTAACGCAGTTCGTCAAAGTGTAATTGGTTTATTGTGACTTTCACCTGTTAATTAAGTATTAATCTTGTAAATATTTTATTATTCATAAACTTTGCAGGTTGACCTTTTCCAGAAGTAAATATACACCTGGTGAATCTATCCCATCATCCTTTCATATTCAGGATAGCCGGAAAAGACATAATGACACAACTGGGGGACATTTTTAAAGAAAAAGAAAGGATTTGTGTAAGTTAGTATGTTTGAAGGTTTGGGGTTGGATGTTCTTGTTTCTGTTTTTCCGTGTGGCCAATATATTACTTTTTTTGTGAGGTTGGGAGCTTCGGGTTTTGTTGTTTTAGTTAGTTTTTGTACAAGAGAGGGGTTTAGAGTTTGGGGTTTGCAAGTTCTTGTTCTTTTTTGTGCGGGGGTATGGTTTGATGTCTTTCTTTTAACAATTTCCACGGTTTTCTTTGTTTCATGGCTATCGAGAGAAGACGAATCTCAGAGCTGGACACTGCACACGTACTTTGATAGTAAAATAAACCTTTGAACCTTTGACTGTATTCTCTCAGTGTCACCTTGTGGGAATGCACTGTTCCTTGTTTACCAGTTAAGTCTAATTTTTTTTGTCTTTGGAATAGCACTGGGTTTTTCCACTTTGTTATTTATTTATTTATTTTATTGAGATATAGCATGAAGTAGGTTCTTCTGGCACTTCAAGCCACACTGCCCAGCAATCTGCCAATTTAATCCTGGCCTATGCATGGGACAATTTACAATAACCAATTAACCTACTAACTAGTACATCTTTTGATTTTGTGAGGAAACCAGAGCACCTGGAGGAAACCCACGTGGTCACAGGGAGAACATACAAATTCCTTATAGAAATATAGAAACATAGAAAACATACAGCACAATATAGGCCCTTCGGCCCACAAAGCTGTGCCGAACATGTCCCTACCTTAGAACTACTGAGGCTTTACCCATAGCCCTCTATTTTTCTAAGCTCCATGTAGCCATCCAGGAGTCTCTTAAAAGACCCTATCGTTTCTGCCTCCACCACCACTGCCAACAGCCCATTCCACGCACTCACCACTCTCTGCATAAAAAACTTAGCCCTGACATCTCTTCTTTACCTACTTCCAAGCACCTTAAAACTATGCCCTCTCGTGCTAGCCATTTCAGCCCTGGGAAAAAGCCTCTGACTATCCACATGACAAATGCCTCTCATCATCTTATACACCTCTATCAGGTCACCTCTCATCCTCCATCACTCCAAGGAGAAAAGGCCGAGTTCACTCAACCTATCCTCATAAGGCATGCTCCCCAATCCAGGCAAAATCCTTGTATAGGCAGAAGCAGGTTTTGCAGGTGTCCCATTTGGTATCATGGTGATTATTAAGCTTTCTTTATATTTATCATTTGTATTCAATTTGGGATGATTTAATTTAGCACAGTATTTTCAATGTCTTGCATTGTAATTGTTGTCTTTGGGGATTATTGCATTGTAAGTATTGTCTTTTGGCACAATTGAGAGCATCCTGACTGGCTGCATCACTGCCTGTTATGGGAACTGTACGTCCCTCAATCGCAGGACTCTGCAGAGAGTGGTGCAGACAGCCTAGCACGTCTGTAGTTTTGAACTTCCCATGATTCAGGACACTTACAACAATAGGTGTGAGAAAAGGGCCCAAAGGATCATTGTGGACCTGAGTCAACCCAACCACAATCTATTCCAGCTGCTACCATCCGGGAAATGGTACCACAGCATAAAGGCCAGGACCAACAGGCTCCGGGACAGCTTCTTCCACCAGGCCATCAGACTGATGAACTCACGCTGCTTTGAGTGCATTTCTATGTTACATTGACTGTTCTATTTATTATAAATTATTATAAATTACTATGACTGCACATTTCACATTTAGACGGAGACATAACATAAATATTTTTATTCTTCATGTATGTGAAGGATTTAAGAAATAAAGTCAATTCAATTGAATTCAATTCTGGACACCTATATTATCTGATTGGTCCTGAATTCCTACATGCTTTCAGGGGTCATGCCAACCCCTCTTGGCTCAGTACTGTGAGTGTCACTAGTGAACTCAAGTGCAGAAATCACAGAGACCTTGACAATTAAAAATAAGTCATTTATTACAGAAATTAACCAGCAAAGCTAACAAGAACTCAGGCAAACTATACAGACGCTTGAAGAACTGATATTACTCACAATACATTGAGGAACTCAGGCAGTTCCACCAGACAAGGATCTGCATACTAACTGAAAACATCCCTTCTTTTTCCTTATAGATGACCCCTGGTTGTGACACTTAACAAACTTTGGAATCACACAGGTATCATTGTAATAGACACAGTTGTTCCATATATAGGAAACCTACTTCAAGCTGACGGAACTCATCCTGGAAATTGATGTCTGTGAACCCCAGCTCTGAATCAATGTATTAGAATACTGTATGTAGTCCTAATACCACTTGGAGAATAGAATCATTTGTTTGTTCATTAAATGTCTTGTCGAATGATGTGGGTGATCATGGTCTTTCCATGATTGTTTGTGGCAAATTTTTCTAAGTTGTAGATTGCTACTGCCTTGTTCTCGGTCATGTCCTTACAAGATGGCTGACCCCAGCTAATACTCTTCAGAGATTGCTTGCCTGACGCCAGTGATCGTGTGACTAGAGCTTGTGATATTCACCAGCTGCTCATACGACCATCCACCACCTGGTCCCATGACTTCATGTGACCCTGATCAGGGAGAGGGGGTGTGGGGAGGCTAAACATTGCAACACTTTGCCCAAGGGTGACCTGCAGGCTAGCAGAGGGAAGGAGTGCCTTACACCTCTTTTGTTAGAGATCTATCTCCACCCAGCACCCCAGAGATTAGAATAATAGCCTTCAAATTTGAAAAGGTCAAAATAAGATTTTAAAATAACTGAGATATTGTAATTTGGATCCCAACCTGTGGATATGGTGTGGTTCAGAGTCCTTGGTTGCACGCAGATATGTAAGGATCCTTTATTGTTGTTTCCATAATAGTTTTGTTTGACAAGTCAGTGTTGTTAACCCTGAGCTGAGCGCCCAGACATGCAGGACTGGTGGGACCACTCTTAGTCTGGCCTGTACCCTTCGACCTGTTTGGCATGGGTAACCCTACCAAGAGTCACCATAGCCCTGACTCCAGCCAACATAGCTCTCTGGATCATTGACAGACGCAAGCCTCCAAACCCTACAACAAGTTTGTTGTCCTCTTGGAAGTTTGAGGCACATAGCCCTTATTAATCTTAGGTTACTGGTCTACTCTATGAATGGAAGCAATAACGTTTCCATTACAAATGTACATACGTAGTAAATATGAACGAGAAGTGTGGAAGGGAGACTAGAAATATGAAAACAAAACGAAAAAAAGAGATTGCATGAACATTGAAAATGTCAGGCAGCACCATTGGAGAAAGTTAACATGCCGGATCAATGAAAGGTCACTTCCCATCATTAACGTTTTGTTGTGTGTGAGTGCGGTTAACTGTTTCCATGCAGGTTGCTTTTCAGTGTTCCTTTTATTCTTTAGATCTACTTGTCAGTTCAGTATGTATCAATTTAATAATGATCACTCTAAATATATTGGAAACATAGAAAACCTACAGCACAATACAGGCCCTTCAGCCCACAATGCTGTGCCGAACATGTACTTACTTTAGAAATTACCTAGGGTTACTCATAGCCCTCTATTTTTCTAAACTCCATGTACCTGTCCAGGAGTCTCTTAAAAGACCCTATTGTATCTGCCTCAACCTATTCTCATAAGGCATGCTCCCCAATCCAGGCAACATCCTTGTAAATCTCTTCTGCACCCTTTCTATGGTTTCCACATCCTTCCAGTACTGAGGTGACCAGAACTGAGCACAGAACTCCAGGTGGGGTCTGACTAGGGTCCTATGTAGCTGTAACATTACCTCTCGGCTCCTAAACACAATC
This sequence comes from Mobula birostris, assembly GCF_030028105.1. NCBI lineage: Eukaryota > Metazoa > Chordata > Chondrichthyes > Myliobatiformes > Myliobatidae > Mobula > Mobula birostris. The sequence continues at coordinate 189,766,615 of NC_092375.1, forward strand.
CCACGATTGATGAAGGCCAATGCACAGTTTGCCTTCTTAACCACAGAGTCAACCTGCGCAGCAGTTTTGAGTGTCCTATGGACTCGGATCCCAAGATCCCTCTGATCCTCCACACTGCCAAGAGTCTTACCATTAATACTATATTCTGTCATCATATTTGACCCACCAAAATGAACCATCTCACACTTATCTGGGTTGAGATGGTTAGATGGTTGAACTCCATCTGCCACTTCTCAGCTCAGTTTTACATCCTATCGATGTCCTGCTGTAACCTCTGACAGCCCTCCGCTCTATTCAGAACATTGTTATGGAATTCTCGAGAACCGTCAAGTTCGGTCACTAAAGCGCAGCTGAAGTGGGCAGTCTGATACAGACTTCGTCTTCGTAACCCTCCCGTCACGAATTCTTAACGCACAATCCCAGTTTGGTTGGCCGGTGAATAACATTCATCGTCCGGTACAAGCTCGAGAAAGCCTGCGGATGCTGGAAATCCAAAGCAACACACACAAAACGCTGGAGGAACTCAGCAGGCCAGGCAGCATCCATGGAAATAAACAGTCTATGTTTCGGGCCAAGACCTTTCCTCGGGAATCTAATTTGTAACCAACTATAATAATAGCAGTGACTTAAACTCGCGAAGTTGTTTACATATTTGAATGTACTCCGGCCCTCTTCCCTCCGCTGTCACCAGCTCGGCTTCTGGCCTGTTTGTCTTTTAACTTTATCAAACTATGTTATTTCATTAATTAGCATTGCATTATAAAAGTATAGACTACTTTAACATTCACAAGTCATGGCTTATTTTGATTGGCATCACTGTCAAGAAAAAAAATGCCGTGTCTGTTGAAAATATCCTTCAGCCACTCGATTAAAAGCGCCTCCCTGTATTCTCCGAGTAGCGCGAAAATATCAGTTATTTTACAGGCTGCCTGAAAACTTCCAAAGGACGCATGTGTTTGTGAAACTTCCTGCATCGCAAAATATCCTCAAGCTGGCACTCTTAAACTATTAAAAAAAACATGATGTGAATATTGATCCGTGATTAACTCACGTTGCATTTGGCATTGCCCTGGCCCCATTACGTCAGTGGGTTTTGTTGCAGTCCAGGGGCTGCGATTGCTGCAGGTGTCTGTTGAAAGCGCTTGTAGCTGCCAGCAGATATCAGGATGAGTAGAAGTCGCTGAAGCTAATCGAGATTGGCAGTACTGTCATCGCCCGTGGATCTCCGAGCTTTCAGTTAAGATAAGTCATTTCGTCCCCCTTTACAATTTACGGCGTTACGCAGACACTCGCTGTTGTTCCTCTGGAAGAATATAGAGACACATTAGCTTCCAACATTACTTCAAAAAGTAAAGAGTTGCTGGATTCGGCTTCTCGGATTTTCCGAAGGAAGCGCCTAGTCGCGGCACTGGTGAGCGTTGTCATGGTGCTGATGCTGCTTGTAGCTATCCCGCTCGTGGTCCAGAGTACCAACGCTGCCGCTCACTATGAGATGCTGGGGACTTGCAGGATGATCTGCGATCCCTACAGCCCCAAACACAGCAACACGGCCGTGGAGCTCATGCAGGATTTCAGTGCCGTCCCTCCACCGCCCTTCATCCAAGGGCCGAAAGGAGAACCGGGACGGACAGGAAAGCCTGGGCCGAGGGGCCCTCCGGGCGAGCCCGGGCCACCGGGGCCAAGAGGGCCACCGGGAGAGAAGGGTGATCTGGTCAAGGCGGGCTTGCCGGCGCTGACTGCCTCAGGGGGACCAGTTACTGGAGCGCTGAGCGCCACCGCTTTCAGCAGCCCGAAGATCGCCTTCTATGTTGGCTTGAAAAGTCCGCACGAAGGATACGAAGTCCTGAAGTTTGACGACGTGGTCACCAATTTGGGGAACTACTACGACTCGAGCACTGGGAAGTTTACGTGCGCTGTGCCCGGGATCTACTTCTTCACGTACCACGTCCTGATGAGAGGAGGTGACGGGACGAGCATGTGGGCTGACCTCTGCAAGAACGGCCAGGTGAGTAGGAGCCTGTTCTTTTCATGCCGCCTTGCCGATCCTGCGAACCACGCCATGCGTGGCAGGTATTTTGCTGTGGTTCCATGCTTTCAGAGATACTGAACCCAACTCAGCAACACGGGTTCCCATGAAGAGACATAGGAAAACAGTCGTTCAGTTTAATAAATTGTCATGCCACTTTTAGATATCGAATAAAGAGCTAATGCAGCATCATGGTAAACATTAACCCCAAATGATGGTTTATTTTTAGTTAAATTATCCGCCTTTTATATTAACGCGGAAGTCTGACCAACTGCTCACTCAAAGTGCAAAGCTCAAAGTAAAATGTATTATCAGAGCACATTCGTGTCACCACATACAGCCCTGAGTTTCTTTTTCCTGCGGGCATACTCAACGAATTTATAGAATCGTTACTGTAAACAGGATCAATGAAAGATCAACCAGAGTGCAGAAGACAACGAACTGTGCAAATGCACATATAAATAAATAGCAATAAATAAAGAGAACACGAAAAAAAACAGATAAAGAGTCCTTAAAGTGAGCTCATTGGTTGTGGGAACATCTAATAGAGGAATGTAATTATCCCCTTTTGTTCAAGAGACATATGGCTGAGGGCAGCATTAGAGGCGAAATAATAACATTACTTCTGCATAAAACTGGTTCCTCAGCCTGGAGCACAGTGATCAGTGCATCCGCTGAAATGTAGGAGGCGGAGGAAGTGTTCTGATAAGCCATTCGCGTGAAGATTACTTGAATCGATCAATTGCCCTTTACTTTTGTCCTCTGTTCAGGTTCGTGCCAGCGCGATCGCTCAGGACGCAGACCAGAACTACGATTACGCTAGTAATAGTGTGGTTCTTCACCTGGACACTGGAGATGAGATCTATATCAAACTAGACGGCGGGAAAGCACACGGCGGCAACAATAACAAATACAGCACGTTCTCCGGGTTCATTTTATATCCAGATTAGACATTCAGAATATAGCTTAGGGGTTAATTAAAGACGCTTGTATGTCAGTGTTAGTTTTCTGTGATTATTTTATTTTCATTTCAAACTTTTGGTACTGAACGCGTGCGTATGGACGTTCGAATTATGCATATTCGTAAGTTTGCTTAGCACATGACGTATTCGTTTGTAACAATATTTTACATCAGGCTTATATGAACACCTCATGGGAATTTGCAGTAAAAATTGCATTTTCTTTCCGGGTTTTGAGTAATGTGAAATGGCACATAAGGTATCGTACGCCTTTGTACATGCAATGCCTTTTAAATAGTTACGCCCTAACTTTATGATGCACTCTTCCATGATTAAATGTCACTTTTCACGGGATCGTCTTCTGGTCCTTTAAATGTATTGAATGTAGGTGAGTACCTTGTGTAACACCAGAAACACATTTATTGTTGGAGCAGGTTGGAATGATGAGAATGGTCTACTTTTGCAACTATAGGATCCCTATGTTGTCTTAATACTGTTACTACAATTCTAACTTGTTACTACAAATTCCACAATTTTTTTTCACCATTTAGTCAGGTGGTTTTTGTTATTCATCAATATAAGGAAGTTCAATGTTCAAAGTAAATTTATTATCAAAGTACATATGTATATGCCACCATATACAACCCTGAGATTCGTTTTCCTACGGCATAATGAATAAATCCATAATAGAATTAATGAAAGACCGTATCCAACAGGGCAGACAACCAGTGAGCAAAAGACAAAAAATACACAAGACTAAAGAGGAAATAATAAATAAGCAATAAATATCGAGAACAGCAGACGAAGAGCCCTTGAAAATGATTCCATTGGTTGTGGGAACAGTTCAGAGATGGGGCAAGTGAAATTACCCCATCGGCCTCAGAAGCCTACTGGTTGAGGGGTGGTAGCTGTTCCTGAACTTGATGGTGTGGGTCCTGTGTTTCCTATATCTTTTTCCTAATGCCAGCAGCGTCAAGAGTCCATGACCTGGGTGGCGGAAATTAGAAAAGTGTATTGTTCCCACTCCAAGGGCTGACAAAATATTTCTATACAGATATTACTCATTTTTCAACAGAGCTTTCCCTTTTTGTGCTTATAGGTGTCACTTGCACACAGACCTCATAAATGACTTCTAACTAAATATTTTATTAATCAAATTGGATTTTACAAGGTGACTAAATCGTGACTAATGTAATGATGTCAACGCCAAATAAAAGTCATGACCACAATGATGCTTTTGGGAATTTTCACAGATGCTCTTTTCATTGAACTTTGAGATATGTTCATTGCGATTTATCTATATGAAGCTAATATTGCTAGTGTTACAAGAAAGGCAGTGAAGTTTAGCTTGCATTCCCTTTTCATGTGTTTTTAATGTAAAATTAGCTAATGTGTCCAACAACTTGTACTGTTCATTGTTTGATGCATGTACATGCATAAATGCAACTTTGATCAAGTAAGAATTTGTCTGCGTCATGCCCTGATGGTCTAAAAATAGCACTTGTTTGTGTAAATTGAAATAAAGTTGTACACATTTTAATTAGTGAATAATTCTTTTAATATATCTATCTTAGTGAATGGGGGTTTCTCTTTAAGATGGTTAGCATCAACTGCACTTTCACTGAGTTTTAAATTCTTGCTTAAAGTGTCATTCAGGTAGGGAGAAAAGTAAAATAACAATATTTCTAGTGTCAAGAATAAATATTGGAATGTAAGGCATCTTTTTCTGGGACAGAACAAACACCAAAGTGTACTTTATTCTATGTAAAGGAAAACTGTTTGTACCTTTTACAAAGACTCAAATATTCCCTGTGGTGAAATGGCAATGAAGATTCATTGCAAGGGAATATGCATTCACATTAAAAATACAAATTTCATCCCGAGGTCTGAAATCTGTATTCCCGACTATAGGCAGTTTCCTCTAATTTTCATTCACCGTTGTATATATGTCCAGAGCTGTCAAGACCTAAATGATGATGGATTGATGAAGCTTGTGTAAGACGAGAGTTGTGTGACAGCTCACCCTGACAGTGATATATGTATCCTCACATTATCAATGTCATGCCGGGGATTTAGGAAAGCTTGCCGAGCAACCCACTTTCTACTCACTGTCATGTTGCTAATTATCACGTCGAATAACATTCACAAAGACATATTGCTGGTGACAATGACAGCAGACACAATCGATAAAAAGATGAATCAATTTAAGACATAGTTTAGATGCTTCTTAAATGTTTCTTTCATAGTTACTACATTAAAACACTAAACTGCAGTATCTGCAACATTAATTATATATAAAATGCATTTGAGAAGCTGTCAGGATTTTTTAATCAATATGCCAAATTGATTGACTACAATCTTCCGAGACTTTTCAGGTTGTCAAAAAGAATAGCCCGAAGCATTAATGTTGAACCTAGAAAGTTAATTAAATAAACTTAAAGTAATAACCCAGTTTACTTTATTAGATTTTCTGGAGCAACTATACCGATGAATAAGTGATTATTAGCATTGATTTATGATTAATAGTTCTGATGACTAGAACAGGACTTCAAATCGATAATTTTAGGTTTAATTAAGGGAAGAAAATGATAGGTTGATTGGATTGAATATTTTCTTTTTCCAACATTGAACCAAATTTTATTTTACCGGAAGATAAAGTGAAGTATCCTTTTGCCATTCTAGTTTATCACTTCTTCTCCTCCCTGGACAACATGTTCCACCATGAAGGCTATGCACAGTCTGATGAATGGACCATATTGATTGTACATTTATCACCAAACTCTCATAACAAGTAATCTAGTCTGATCTCTATCATGCCAAGATCTCAAGCAGGAGGGTAGAAGAAAGGTTTTAAAGATGTTCTTGAAGAATTAATGAAAACATGGAACCTCCGCAGCAATCTATAGGAATTCCTGGCCAATGATGACTCAAGACAGAGAAGGAATATCTGGAAAGATATAGAGAAATTCACATCTCTTCATTTTGAGCAAGGGAAACCCTGTAAAAACCTAAGCCTCTATGGCTCCCTCTGAAACTGAATCCTCAGCTACATCATCAGGTGACCATAGCCAGTGTGAACACATCTTCCTTGCTGACGATGACTCAGACGCACCTTAATAATTGTGTGCTTAACCTTTTGCACTACTCTCGCTACACTCATGGCTGTGCGTCTAGGCACAACTCAAACACCATCTATAAATTTGCCAATGATACCACTGTGTTGATTGAATCTCAGATTGCAATAGTGCTTGCAGGAGTCAGGACAGCTGGTTAAGTGATATCACAGCAACAATTTTTACTCAGCATCAGCAAGTCCAAGGAAAAGATTGTGGACCAGGAAGGGAAAGGTTTGAGAACACCAGTCCTCACAGAGGTTATTGGTGAAAAGCATGAGCAGATGTCAATGGAACTCAGCTGGCCTGGCAGTAGCTATGGATAAGAGTAAAGAGTCGACGTTTTTGGGCCGAGACCCTTCATCAGGTCTGATGGAGGGTTTTGGCCCGAAACGTTGACTCTTTACTCTTTTTCCATAGACGCTGCCTGGCCTGCTGAGTTCTTTCAGCATTTTGTGTATGTTGCTTGGATTTCCAGCATCTGCAGATTTTCTCGTGTTTGAGCAGATTCCAAATCCCGGTCAACAACTCTGAGGAAATATCCTGGGACCAGCACATTTTTGAAATTGTGAAGAAGACAGACCAGTGGCTCTCTTTTATTAGAAGTTCAAGAAGATTTGCTATGTCACCAACAACACTTACACATTTCTAACTGGTTCTGACTGGTTGCATCATACCCTGGTATTTCACCTTCAATGCACAGGATCAGAAAGGTTATACACTCAGCCAACTCTGCCACAGGAAAAACCCTCCCCTCCAGCATGGACATCTTCAAGGGGCACTGTCTTAAGAAGGTTGTATCTTTCGTTAAGGACCCTCAGCATTTGGGATATATCTTCTCATTGCTACCATCAAGAGGAGGTACAGAGGCCAGAAGACCTGCCCCATAGTGATTTAAAAACAGCTTCTTACCCTCCTCTATCAGATTTCTGAACAGTTCATAAACCCTTGTTATTCCTTTTTTTGCAGTATTTATTTACGTTTTTATGCTTTTGCTGCCCTATCATATGTCATTGATAATAAATCCGATTCTGAAACAAGGAGATTTGTCGTATTACTTGAGAGGAAGTTCTTTGGAAGGGTCAGATCTTCACAAGTTGAAGTTAAGTGTAGAATATGACATGTACTGTACATTCCAAATATTATGTTGAAAGAATTTACTGTTAAAATTTACTGCTGACTCCACCCACCCTATTAGTAACCTATTCACCAAATGGCCTTTGATGAGATGCTAAAAGTCTATCACCACCTGGACAACATGTCATCTCTGAAGCTTCCTTCCTGTAGCTATCCCACTTCTCAACAAAGCTCACTCAGGTGTAATACCCTGACAGTCCCTGCAAAATATCCATTAAATGGTCTTTCCTGCTCTCCTTGTTCTGTTGATAATTATTGAGTCTATTCATATGTTCACATTCATTTAAGTTTGATTATTGACATTTGTGCATGTGACTGTTCTCATTGTTCGTTGCTCAAGGCTGTTTGCACCATTGCCTTGTAAATTGTTGGCTGCTATTGTGTTGTCTGTTATGGTATTGTCCTGTGTTTTTTATGCTTGACACTGAACCACACTAATTTCTGGTATGTTTCACATGCTGATGATAAAGTGATTCTGATCCTGAGAGGCTGACAGAGTCAGAGACTCTCAGAGCATCTAAGAAGAATTTAGTAAGCATTTAAATCAACAAGGCATAGAAAGTTACAGACCAGGTGGTTAGCCAAATGGCCTGTTTCTGTGCTGTATGAATCTAACATGACAAAACTCTTTTCTCTTATTGTATTGCCTATTGTAAAGCATTAATAAAAATACTAAACCAAATTTGTGATATTTGGTACATTTTTAAGTTAAAGAAAACTAGACTCACATCTCGATTTAAACAGTAATTAGGATTTTAAAAAATTATTCAGTGCATTTTGCAAATATTAATTTTTTAAAATATTGATACGTGACCACTGTGTCTTCCAGCAAAGTGAAGATATATTGCCTTCAGCGTATATTGCCAAATTGAAAGAAAATGTGTCCATGCATTGAAAATGTCAGTTTAACCAATGTCTAGAGTTCAAGACATCTAAACGGTGCTTGTTGACCTGGATGTTGGATTATTTGTTATTTCTGAGAATGTCAAACCTTCAAGATACGGATGAAAAGAAATGAACATGACTTGCTGAAATGTTACGACTGTCAGAATTGTATGAGTTTCAGGTATCCTGCCTTAGCAGCTTAAACATGTCTGATTTATATGCACTGATACAAAGATCAAAAGCTTTTGATGACAACCCTCTTGCAAAGATACTTCTTAGAAAATGTGGCATTTACCTGCTGATATTGCTCAGTAAGAATTACTATCCTCTTCAATGCTCTCTGAGCTCCTTGCTGGTACAAGCAATTTGTTGCAATCATGGGCTATGCAAACCTAAGGTCCTTGTCATTGAAAATGACAGGAGGAAGCAGCAATAAGCAAATACTTCTACTTACAGATTCTCCCCCACATCATGTAACACCTTGACTTGACGCTCCTTCGACATCCCTGGGGTCAAATTTTGGAACTTCCAGACAAACAGGTTGTGAGCATATCCACCCACTCAACGATTCAGTTCTTCCCTTCTGCCATCTTAGATTTAGATTTTTTTGATTTCTTAGATCTCCTCTCTCTGTATCATCACTCTCTCTCTCTCCATTCTTGAATCTACATCCCAGAATCTTGAGTTTTGGAAGATGATCACCAGAAGCGACCTTCATCACTATGTCCCTTTTTTATCCAAATCTTTGGAAGGTAGAACACTGAGTTCATCATATTTATCAATCTTCAGGCTCATTAACCTAAAATCTATGCTGATGCTAATTTCTTTGACATCATCATTTACAAAGACTATTTTTTCTTCAGTATCTCTAGAATAATTTTAAAGCCAAAGCATTTATGATATTAAGATTTTGTTTAATTCCTCCGCAGTTCTTTATCCCCATCATAAAGTATCTTTTCTCTGTCTGTACAGGACCCACATTTGCCCTCACTAGTCCATACCACTTAAAACACATTCTTAAAATCTGTTTTATTTCACCCACTTGTTTACTCTTAAATTCCGTTTCTTCCTTCATCAATTGTTGGTCATCCTCATCCTTTGCAGAATCCTAAAATACATGTAGGATTCAGGCTTACACCTTTCTCTGACGACTTAATGAACCTCATCAGGCACCACTGACCTACACAACTGGAGTTAAGACTTAAACACAAAATACTCTGCAGATGCTGGGGTCAAGGCAACACTCTCAACACGCTGGAAAAACTCAGCAGGTCAGGCAGCATCCGTGGAAATGATCGGTCGACGTTTCGGGCCGGAACCCTTCGTCAGGACTGTAGAGGGAAGGGGCAGAGGCCTTATAAAGAAGGTGGGGGAGGGTGGGAAGGAGAAGGCTGGTAGATTCCAGGTGAAAAACCAGTCAGGGGAAAGATAAAGGGGTGGGAGAGGGGAGGCAGGGAGGTGATAGGCAGGAAATGTGAAGAAAGAATAGGGGAAAACACAATGGGTAGTAGAAGGAGGCGGAACCATGAAGGAGGTGATAGGCAGCTGGGGGAGGGGGCAGAGTGAAACTGGGATAGGGGAAGGGAGGGGGAGGGAATTACTGGAAGTTGGAGAATTCTATGTTCATACCAAGGGGCTGGAGTTAAAACTTTGTTGATTCCAAGGGACCAAAGGAGATAAAGAAGAAACATACATGGTTTGTTTGCACCAGAAGTTGCAGGCAAGTAAACCATGGCATTTGGTATATTACCTGCAGTAATGTGCTAATTTAGAAGTGGTGGTGGTCGTCCGACTATGAGGGGAAACCTGTGTGGGAGAGTTTTTAGAGCGGACAAGCCATTGCACTGGGGCAGTTCTGCTTTCTTGACCAAGTCCAGCACTACAAACAAGCATCACAAACTGGGGTCTTCCTTGGTTACAGTGAATGACCATGAGCTTTCTGTGCTTTGTCCTGCCCTTTGCTCTCATGGAGTGTAGAAGTACCGCCTCCCTGGCTGTTGGATCTCACTGTAGGTCTCGTCCACGCAGTCTGCCAGACCTGACCTCACTTGCTCGGACAGGCATGTCCCCATCTCACTGGGGTATGATGCCGCCAGCTACCCTCACCTGGTTTAGCCTGCCCATCGATATGGGATGTGGCCACTGTCAGATGTCAGCAGCTATTTGGAGCCACAGGTGTATGGGATGTCCAGGGAGCTGTAGCACCTCTAGTGCAGGGGCTTGTCGTGTCCATTCCGGGGCAGCTCAAACATCTTTAGCCCCCATTGGACACTCATCTGTGGCTCCATTTAATTTCAAAGTTCAAAGTAAATTTTATTATCAAAGTATATATATGCCACCATACACACCTCTGAGATTAATTTTTCTTGGGGCTTACTTAGCAAATCTATAGAATAGTAACTATAACAGGATCAATGAAAGATCAACCAGAGTGCAGAAGACAACAAACTGTGCAAATATGCAAATGTAAATAAATAGCAATAAATAACAAGAACATGAGATACTGAGATAAAGATTCCTGAAAGTGATATTAATGGTGGTGGGAATATCTCAATGGATGGGCAAGTGAGTGTAGTTCTCCACTTTTATTCAAGAGCCTGACGGCTGATGGGTAGTAACTGCTCTTGAAGCTGGTTGGTGAGTCCTGAGGGTCTTGTACTTTCTACCTGGTGGCAGCAACAAGAAAAGACCGTGGCCTGGGTGGTGGCAATCTCTGACGACGGATGCAGCTTTCTTACGACAGCGTTTCATGAAGAAGTGTTCAATGGCTGGGAGGGCTTTATCCATGATGTACTGGGCTGAATCCACTACCTTTTGTAAGATTTTTCATTCAGCAGCATTGGAGTTTCCACACCAGCCAGTCAATAAACTCTCCACTACACATCTATAGAAGTTTGTCAAGGTTTTAGATGTCATGCCGAATCTCTGCAGAATCCTATATTGCTGCCATGTATAACCCAAGAATAAATTGTCAGCTTTCGTGAGCTTGTGTAATGTCCAAAGAAAATCATTACAGAAGAAATGCTGTATTTTCATTGGCGCATATTAAATTGAAAGAACAGTCGGCCATTTGGCCTCTGGTGGCGGCTGCAACACTCAAGATTTTGACTGATCTTCCATCTCAGCACCATGTTCCTGTAGCGACTCCACATCTATTGATTCCCCTAAGACTCAGAAGGCCATGGTTCTTTGCCTTGAATGTACTCAGCTCCTGACACTCCTCAGTACTTTTTAGTTGAGAACTTGAAAGACTCTGAGGAAAGACAATGAATGAAGCAGTTTTTGTCACCTCTGAGATCACTTCCTGTACTTTCTTAATTTCAGAGAATAGACCCAGTCTGCTTGATCTCTCCATTTACACAATCCATGCAAAGGAATCAATCTGTTTGGTAAACTCTTGTTGATTCTACTGTTAGCAAATCCCTCCTTGGCAAGTGTAGGAGCCATCAATCTGTTCTCTATCTGCATTGCATGTTTTGTTGGGTGTTTATTATGTTTGTTATGGTAACTAGTCACGTGGGTGGGGGTGTGGTAAAAACAAAGTTATGTTTATTATTTTGTGTTAACAAAGTTATGTTTTTGTGCTTTGTTCTGGGCAGTTTGTAGTTGGGGACTGACAGGTTTCATATCTTTTGTTGTTCGTTCAATACATCGTTCATTACACTTAACTACACTTATTTGCATCACTTCAAGATGGTATTAGAATAGATTATGAGAACACTCAGTCCTCTTTTATTGTCATTTAGAAATGCATACATGCATTAAGAAATGATACAATGATTCTCCGGTGTGATATCACCGAAAACAGGACAAACCAAAGACTAGCACTGACAGAACCGCATAATTATAACATATAGTTAAAGCAGTGCAAAGCAATACCATAATTTGATGAAGAACAAACCATGGGCACGGTAAATCATGTCTCAAAAGTTCCCGGGTCGATCGACTCCCGAGTCCTCGATAGCAAGCGGAAAAAGGCAGAAACTCCCTGCTATAAACCTCCAGGCGCCGTCAACTTGCCGATGCCTTGGAAGCAGCCGACCACAGCCGACCCAGAGTCCATCGGTCTGAAAACTTCGAGCTTCCGACCAGCCTCTCCGACGCAGCCTCCCGAGTGCCATCCTCTGCCAAACGCCTTCGACCTCGCCCTGGCCGCTGAGACACGCAAAGCCGAGGATTTTGGGGCCTTCTGCTCCGGAGATTCCGGTTACCACACAGTAGCAGTGGCAGCGAAACGGGCATTTCAGAAGTTTTCCAGATGTTCCTCTGTACTCTCACGTCCATCTCCATCAAATCAGAATTGTGCACAGTCCCCTACTTGACAGATAACAGATATCTTCACCGAAATGGCCACGCGTGCTGTATGTTTTGCTAGTTGCTAATAAAGGATTGAATACATTTCTTTGACTTTGTGGAACATTATTATTGGATTGACCAGTGGACACGTCATACAGGATAATTACCCGTGTGGTCGCTGGCAGCAACATTGCTTTCTTAGAACAGCCACTTCAGCAAGAATAAGGCATCAGTTTTCTTGGGCTCAAATACTCCTGCAATACAGCCCAGTGTACTCATTGTCCTTCTAATTGTTTGTTGTACCTTCCACTGACTTGCTGGTGTATGTTTACAAAGATTAACAGAATTGAATTGAATTTATTTCTTACATCCTTCGCATACATGAGGAGTAAAAATCTTTATGTTACGTCTCCATCTAAATGTGCAATGTGCAATCATAGTAATTTATAATAAATAGAACAGTCAGTGTAATATAGAGTACACTCAAGTCAGCATGAGTTCATCAGTCTGATGCCCTGGTGGAAGAAGCTGTCCCAGAGCCTGTTGGTCCTGGCTTTTATGCTGCAGTACCGTTTCCCAGATCATAGCAGCTGGAGTAGATTGTGGTTGGAATGGCTTGGGTCTCCAATGATCCTACGGGTCCTTTTTACACACCTGTCCTTGTAAATGTCCTGAATCATGGGAAGTTCATAACTACAGGTGCGCTGGGCTGTCCACACCACTCTCTGCAGAATCCTGCGATTGAGGGAAGTACAGTTCCCATACTAGGCAGTGATGCAGCCAGTCAGGATGCTCTCAATTGTGCCCCTGTAGAAAGTTCTGAGGATTTGGGGGCCCATACCAAACTTCCTCAACCGTCTGAGGCGAAGGAGGCGCTGTTGTGCATTTTTCACCACACAGCTGGTGTGTACAGACCACGTGAGGTCCTCGGTGATGTGGATGCTGAGGAACTTAAAGCTGTTTACCCTCTCAACCCCAGATCCATTGATGTCAATAGGGGCTAGCCCATCTACATTCCACCTGTAATCATAGTCATAGTCATAGTCATACTTTATTGATCCCGGGGGAAATTGGTTTTCATTACAGTTGCACCATAAATAATAAATAGTAATAAAACCATAAATAGTTAAATAGTAATATGTAAATTATGCCAGGAAATAAGTCCAGGACCAGCCTATTGGCTCAGGGTGTCTGACCCTCCAAGGGAGGAGTTGTAAAATTTGATGGCCACAGGCAGGAATGACTTCCTATGACGCTTTGTGTTGCATCTCGGTGGAATGAGTCTCTGGCTGAATGTACTCCTGTGCCCACCCAGTACATTATGTAGTGGATGGGAGACATTGTCCAAGATGGCATGCAACTTGGACAGCATTCTCTTTTCAGACACCACCGTCAGAGAGTCCAGTTCCATCCCCACATCACTGGTCTTACGAATGAGTTTGCTGATTCTGTTGGTGTCTGCTACCCTCAGCCTGCTTCCCCAGCACACAACAGCCAACATGATAGCACTGGCCACCACAGACTCATAGAACACCCTCAGCATCGTCCGGCAGATGTTAAAGGACCTCAGTCTCCTCAGGAAATAGAGACAGCTCTGACCCTTCCTGTAGACAGCGTCAGTGTTCTTTGACCAGTCCAGTTTGTCAAGTCGTATCCCCAGGTATCTGTAATCCTCCACCATGTCCACACTGACCCCCTGGGTGGAAACAGGGGTCACCGGTACCTTAGCTCTCCTCAGGTCTACCACCAGCTCCTTAGTCTTTTTCACATTAAGCTGCAGATAATTCTGCTCACACCATGTGACGAAGTTTCCTACTGTAGCCCTGTACTCAGCCTCACCTCCCTTGCTGATGCATCCAACTATGGCAGAGTCATCCGAAAACTTCTGAAGATGACAAGACTCTGTGCAGTAGTTGAAGTCCGAGATGTAAATGGTGAAGAGAAAGGGAGACAAGTCAGTCCCCTGTGGAGCCCCAGTGCTGCTGATCACTCTGTCGGACACACAGTGTTGCAAGCACACGTATTGTGGTCTGCCAGTCAGGTAATCAAGAATCCATGACACCAGGGAAGCATCCACCTGCATCGCTGTCTGCTTCTCCCCCAGCAGAGCAGGGCGGATGGTGTTGAACGCACTGGAGAAGTCAAAAAACGTAACCCTCACAGTGCTTGCAGGCTTGTCCAGGTGGGCGTAGACACGGTTCAGCAGGTAGACGATGGCATCCTCAACTCCTAGTTGGGGCTGGTAGGCGAACTGGAAGGGATCTAAGTATAGCCTGACCATAGGCCGGAGCAGCTCCAGAACAAGTCTCTCCAGGGTCTTCATGATGTGGGAGGTCAATGCCACAAGACTGTAGTCACTGAGGCTGTTGGGGCGCGGCGTCTTCGGCGCAGGGACGAGGCAGGATGTCTTCCACAGCACAGGAACCCTCCGGAGCCTCAGGCTCAGGTTGAAGACATGGCAAAGTACTCCACATAGCTGAGGGGCACAGGCTTTGAGCACAACAGCTCCTTTGTTTTTGCGACATTGAGGGAGAGTTGTTGTCTTGACACCATTGTGTCAGAGAGATGATTTCTTCCCTGTAGGCCACCTCATTATTGTTTGAGATAAGGCCAATCAATGTAGCATCGTCGGCAGATTTAATTAGCAGATTGGAGCTGTGGGTGGCGACACAGTCGTGGGTATACAGGGAGTAAAGGAGGGGACTCAGTATGCAGCCCTGAGGGGCTCCTGTATTGAGAGTCAGAGGTTTGGAGGTGAGGGGGCCACTCTTACAACCCGCTGGCAATCTGACAGGAAGTCCAGGATCCACCTGCACAAGGCAGGGTGAAGGCCGAGGTCTCTAAGCTTCTTGTCGAGCCTGGATGGAACTATGGAGTTGAATGCTCAACTGTAGTACAAGAACAGCATTCTCACCTAAGCATCCTTCTTCTCCAGATGTGTAAGGCCTGTATGTAGTGCAGTGGCTATTATATCATCTGTTGATCTGTTGATCAAGTAGAAACTTAGAAACATAGAAAAACTTACATCACAATACAGTCCCTTTGGCCCACAAAGCTGTGCCGAACTTGTCCTTAGCTTAGAAATGACCCAGGGTTACCCATAGCTCTCTATTTTTCTGAACTCTATGTACCTGCCCAGGAGTCTCTTAAAAAATTCTATTGTATCCACCTCCACTACTGTCGCTGGCAGCCCATTCCACGCACTCACCACTCTCTGTGTAAGAAACCTACCCCTGTCATCTCCTCTGTACCTGCTTCCAAGCACCTTAAAACTGTGCCCTCTCGTGCTAATCATTTCAGCCCTGGGAAAAAGCCTCTGACTATCCGCATGATAAATGCCTCTCATCATCTTATACACCTCTATCAGGTCACTTCTCATCCTCTGTTGCTCTAAGGAAGAAAGGTCGAGTTCACTCAATCTATTCTCATAAGGCATGCTCCCCAATCCAGGCAACATCCTTGTAAATCTCCTCTGCACTCTTTCTATAGTTTCCACATCCTTCCTATAGTGAGGCGACCAGAACTGAGTACAGTACTCCAAGTGGGGCCTGACCCCAAGATCCCTCTGATCTTCCACACTGCCAAGAGTCTTACCATTAGTACTATATTCTGCCATCATATTTGACCTACCAAAATGAACCACCTCACATTTATCTGGGTTGAACTCCATCTGCCACTTCTCAGCCCAGTTTTGCATCCTATCGATGTCCTACTGTAACCTCTGACAGCCCTCTACACTATCCACAACATTGTTATGGAATTCTTGAGAGCCGTCAAGTTCTGTCACTAAAGCATAGCTGAAGTGAACAGTCTGAATATAAACTTTGTCTTCATAACTCTTCCGTCATGAATTCTTAATGCACATCCCACTGACCTCCATGCAGAATATGACCCATCTACAACCACTCTTTGCCTTCTGTGGGCAAGCCATTTCTGGATCCACCAAGCAATGTCCCCTTGGATCCCATGCCTCCTTACTTTCTCAATAAGCCTTGCACAGGGTACCTTATCAAATGCCTTGCTGAAATCAATATACACTACATCTACTGCTCTACCTTCATCAATGTGCTAGTCACATCTTCAAAAAATTCAATCAGGCCTGTAAGGCATGACCTGCTTTTCACAAAGCCATACTGACTATTTCTAATCATATTGTGGGGGGGAAGGGGGGATATCGACTCAGACCATGAGAGGCCTGCATCAGGCATTTTCATGCCTTACAAGGCGCGAATTGGAAGTCTGTGTGGGGCGCCACTCCTCGCACAGACACTAGAGCAATGTGTGATTAAGTGCCTTGCTCAAGGACACAAACACGCTGCCACAGCTGAGGCTTGAACTAGCGACCTTCAGATCACTAGATGAATACCTTAACCACTTGGCCACGTGCCCAACACAAATCATATTATACCTCTCCAAATGTTCACAAATCTTGCCTCTCAGGATCTTCTCCATCAACTTACCAACCACTGAAGCAAAACTCACTGGTCTATAATTTCCTGGCTTATCTCTACTCCCTTTCGTGAATATTGGAACAACATCTGCAACCCTCCAATCCTCCGGAACCTCTCCGATCCCCATTGATGATGCAAAGATCATCGCCAGAGGCTCAGACTGGCAGTTGGTAGGCAGATTGTAGGGGATCCAGTTGGGGTGGTAGCAAGCTGTAGATGTTATCCTTGACCAGCCTCTCAAAGCATTTGCTTATTATTGAGGTGAGTGTGTAGGACGCTGGTCATTCAGGCATGTCACCTTGGTCTTTTTTGGTACAGGGAGAATGGTGGATAATTTGAAGCAGGAGGGCACTCTACACTGGGAGAGGGAGAAATTAAAAATGTCTGTAAACACACCTGCCAGTTGTGCTGTGCACATCCTAAGTACTCGCCCTGGTATGCCGTCTGGTCCCGCAGCCTAGCAACTGTCCACTCGGAAATGTCTGCGTACCTCACCCTCAGAAGTGACCAGATTGCAAGTTGTAGCAGTGGCTTCATGAGGCTCAGAGTTAGCGACATCGAACCAAGCATAAAAACAATTGAGCTCATCAGAAGTCATGTGTGAATGGTTTTCTGCAGTATGGATGTATAGAAGAACAATCAAGTACCTGTGATATTAACTGGAAGTATTGTACATTAGTGAGCATGTAGATAACATGAACCAATGGATTCGCTGATTCCTTAAACAGAATAGTGTCACATTTTCTTACACTGAAGCATAGCATTTGTTTTACTCAATTAAGCATCTGAATTGTTTCCAAAGCTGATTGAAAACAAAAAAAAACAATCTGTTGAGCTTTTGCAGTGAACTGGCAAATTAGCTGGGGAGCTATTTCACAGGATCATTTCAAGGATTTTCTGATTGAAGAGATATTGATTATCTATCATGTGTAGAAGGAACTTTAATATCAGACAAAAATATTGAAAGTTCAGAACTGTCCTGATTACAGGGAATGGGTTAAACATTTTGTTTGAAGCAATTATGCATAATATTATATCAGCACAGAACTCCCCTGGAATTTGGCTTCAGTATTAGTACCACACACCAGAAAATGCAACAACATTTGCAGAAATGCTTAACGCACTTCCGTAGCATAATGGGGCTAATGGTTAATACGAAGCTAATCTTGGAAATGTGATTGTCCTGTAAGATAGGACCAGTCAAATGATAGTAATGGAGGAGGCTGGCACAATGACCCAACGGAAAGTTTCTGTGATTATGTTGATCAGTCAATGGGACATGGCTCTCGAACTAAGAACCATAGTGTCATACTGTTATAGAGACAGATTCACAGAAATTGGCCTTTCATCCCACTGAGTCTGTGCTCATCATCACCCATTTACATTAAGGCTACATTCATCCTGTTTTCCATTACCGAAACCAAATGTTGAGGAATAAATTCTAGTTCTTTCTGTCGTTCTCGTTGACTATCCTAATGATTGTGATATTTATACTATCTCCTGTGAGGTGAGGTGCTACATTTTGGTAGGAGTAATCAAAATAGGACATACATGGTAAATGGTAGGGCATTGAAGAATGCAGTAGAACAGAGGGATCTAGGAATAATGGTGCATAGTTCCCTGAAGGTGGAATCTCATGTGGATAGGGTGATGAAGAAAGCTTTTGGTATGTTGGCCTTTATTAATCAGAGCATTGAGTATAGGAGTTGGGATGTAATGCTGAAATTGTATAAGGCATTGGTGAGGCCAAATTTGGCGTATTGTGTACAGTTCTGGTCACCGAATTGTAGGACAGATGTCAACAAAATTGAGAGCGTACAGAGAAGACTTACTAGAATGTTGTCTGGGTTTCATCTCCTAAGATACAGAGAAAGGTTGAACAAGTTATGTCTTTATTCTTTGGAGCGTGGAAGGTTAAGGTGGGGACTTGATAGAGGTGTTTAAAATTATGAGGTGGATTGATAGAGTTGACGTGGATAGGCTTTTTCCATTGAGAATGGGGGAGATTCAAACAAGAGGACATGAGTTGAGAGTTAAAGGGCAAAAGTTTAGGGGTAACATGAGGGGGAACTTCTTTACTCAGAGAGTGGTAGCTGTGTGGAACGAGCTTCCAGCAGAAGTGGTTGAGGTAGATTCGATGTTGTCGTTTAAAGTTAAATTGGATAGATATATGGACAGGAAAGGAATGGAGGGTTATGGGCCGAGTGCAGGTCGGTGGGACTAGGTGAGGGTAAGAGTTCGGCATGGACTAGAAGGGCCGAGATAGCCTATTTCCGTGCTGTAATTGTTATATGGTTTGCTATATGGTTTCTACTAAATAACATTGCCTGCATATGATGTTTTCCAGATAGCTTTGCTGGGACAGAGTAACTCAAACAGATAGTTTTAAAAGCTTCTGACAACAAAGATTTCAAGCATCCACAATTAATGCTGTGAGGGCTGACCTTTTGAGTACAAAAACATGCCAAATTTTAGCCATGTTTGATGTGCTAAGTGACATAAACCCACTGTTTTACATTTGGCTAATGTGCATGGCAGTGTAGTGCTTAGCACAATGCCTTACAGTACAGGCAACCTGAGTTCAATTCCCATCACTGCCTGTAAGGAGATTATACATTCTCACTAAGAATGTGTGGATTTCCTCCGGGTGCTCCAGTTTCCTCCCACATTTCAAAGACCTACTGTTTGCTAGGTTAATTGGTCATTGCAAATTGTCATGTGATTAGACTAGGATTAAATCGAGGGACACACATCAAAGTTGCTGGTGAACGCAGCAGGCCAGGCAGCATCTCTAGGAAGAGGTACAGTCGACGTTTCAGGCCGAGACCCTTCGTCAGGACTAACTGAAGGAAGAGTTAGTAAGAGATTTGAAAATGGGAGGGGGAGGGGGAGATCCAAAATGATAGGAGAAGACAGGAGGGGGAGGGATGGAGCCAAGAGCTGGACAGATGATTGGCAAAGGGGATATGAGAGGATCATGGGACAGGAGGTCCGGGGAGAAAGACGGTGGGGGGGGGGAACCCAGAGGATGGGCAAAGGGTTTAGTCAGAGGGACAGAGGGAGAAAAAGGAAAGTGAGAGAAAGAATGTGTGTATAAAAATAAATAACAGATGGGGTACGAGGGGGAGGTGGGGCATTAGCAGAAGTTAGAGAAGTCGATGTTCATGCCATCAGGTTGGAGGCTACCCAGATGGAATATAAGGTGTTGTTCCTCCAACCTGAGTGTGGCTTCATCTTTACAGTAGAGGAGGCCATGGATAGACATGTCAGATTGAGAATGGGATGTGGAATTAAAATGTGTGGCCACTGGGAGATCCTGCTTTCTCTGGTGGACAGAGCGTAGGTGTTCAGCAAAGCGGTCTCCCAGTCTGCATCAGGTCTCGCCAATATATAGAAGGCCACATCGGGAGCACCGGACGCAGTATATCACCCCAGCCGACTCACAGGTGAAGTGTCGCCTCACCTGGAAGGACTGTCTGGGGCCCTGAATGGTGGTAAGGGAGGAAGTGCAAGGGCATGTGTAGCACTTGTTCCGCTTACACGGATAAGTGCCAGGAGGGAGATCAGTGGGGAGGGATGGGGGGGACGAATGGACAAGTGATTGTGAGGTGATGTGCAATGTTCCCTCTAAGCTGTGTACATGTGCGCGTGCCCACATCTTCGCTACTAGCACACAAAGGAATTTAAACTACGCACAAAAGCTTGTAACACTCTACCTCATTGGCATGTTAAGTACATTTCACGATTGCACACAATCACATTTCCTTTTCCGGCTTCTGCCAGTATTGACAATGTGGAGTTTGCAATGTTTTGTTTGCAGATTTTTGAACTGACTTATTTATACTGATTTTATGGAAGAAATTATTCAGTCCGCACATGTTTCTTGTCACTAGGCAAAAAATTGCACAGCACAAGATTTTTGGGCACACTGGTCATTAACAATTAGAGGGGACATTGGGAATGTGGCTCAAAGGGCCGGAAAGGCCTATTCCATGATGAATTTCAATAACTTCAAAAAAAGTTTCTTGGTCACTTCACTTTGCAAAGCAAGCAGCTACTGTGGGTTACAGCTTGTACTCTGTAACACTGATTGCAAAGCTGTGCATCCAACTTCAAACTGACTGCTGCTTGCAGCTTACAGTAAGAATTGGGGACTCAACAAAAGGCTGAGCAAAGAACATTTGTTAAAAGTTTCACTTTATCACCAACAAATCTGAGTCGTTGGAAAGGTCATGCTTTTACGCCAGAAAGCTGACTTTTGCAATAGATCTCTCAGGTTGTGGAAAGTGAATATCTGTCACATTAAATGAGTGAAAAACACAAGCTTGAAGGCTGGTAACTAGAAGAAATAGATTTAAGGTATTTACCAGGAGAAACAAGGACAAAAGAATTCAGTGCATTGCGTTGTTCTAGGAAACATTATCTTAAAAATATGTTGGGAACAGATTCAACAATGCAATAAAAAATGGGTTATATCAGGGGTTCTCAAACCTCTTAATGCCATAGACCTCTACCATTAACCAAGGCGTTTGCGGACACCAGATTGAGAATTCATGGGTTAAATACTCAAAGCGGAAAGATTTGCTTGGTAATGGGAAATGAACAAAGTGTGACAAATTGAATTTTATTTGAAAGATCTGCAGGGTGATATTGGATTGAATACTCTTACTCTTGGCTCTATCTTCCTCTAACAGGAAAGGACGACACAATGGTGCAGCTACTGTGTCTTCTGGTTGATGGCCCCAGTTAGCCCTGGTTTGAATCTGGATTATGGTACTGACTGTGTGGTGTTTGCACGTTCTCTCTGTGACTGCATGGAATTCTTCCAGGTACTGTGGGTTCCTTCCACAATCCAAAAAGCACAGGCTGGTAGATTATAGAGCAATATAAATTGCCACTTGTGTGTGGATGACAGGTAGAATTTGTGGAGAAGCTTGTGGGAATATGATAAGAATAAAATATGTTAGTGTAGGATTTGTATAGATCTGGATAGTTGATGATGAGCACCATTGCTCCCTCTAAGGTGCACGAGTGCACGGCAACACAGTAACGGAAATACCCCCATGCACATAGCCTTTGTTGCTGTGCAGCTGGAATTTTCTTTTATATAAAGTTAATATAATTCTGAGATTATGCTAATATAATTTTGAAATCTGTTACTATAGATGTGAAATACTCTGAAATTATGTTAATGAATAAATCCAATTTTTTTCTAAATAATAAACCCACCACAACCTTTACTTTGAAGTATTTTAGAGCTTCAGTGTATTTACTTCATCAGTGTTTCAAGTTGCAACATGGTTAAAAATTGTAACAATAAATGCGGGATGGAATTTGTTGTGTGTTGAATATTTCAGTAATATTTAATTTTGTATATATTGGTTGATTAAGTTATTTTTACTCATTTAAATATTCAATTACGGATTATATGTATAAATACATGAATTGCATAGATGATCATAAATGCTACCATGTGATATGTGCTTTCCTCGCTGAAGGTAAGAACATGAAGTTAGACTCACATTCCCGGCTCTCTTTAATGTTTTGAAGTTACAAAACATAACAGAAGTCAATAATTCATTATTAATAAACTGCTGGCTCACTGATCCTTGATGCTGTCTACAAAACAAAAACTTTTAAAGTGATGTGCAGATTTCAGGCTGTGTACGGATTTCCTGCTTGGAGCTCTGGTTGGTCTGCACAGAGGTAACGTTGGTCAGCACGGACTCTGTTTATTGAAGGGCATTTTTCCATGCTGTAGCGCTCTTGTTTTTCTTGTGAGCATGAGGAAGCTGGAGGAAAGTAAAGGATTATGAGCATTACAGGTAATCAGGTTTTAGGGAGAACAGGCAAGAAAGTGCAGTTCAGGCCAAGATCAGATCAATTAGGATATTATCAATAGTAGAGCAGGCAAGTGGACTGTACGACCCAAACTTGCTGCTATTTTTAAAGTTCTTGTGCCTGCCCCAGCGTTATAGCCAATGGCCCCACTAACTCGCTTCATATATAAATCAACTTGATGTGAGAGACTCGGTCAGTTTTCGGGCTGTGGTCGGGAGACAGGCAGATGACATACACTGACAAAAACTACTGTTGCCAAAGGGGCGTGGTGACAGTGTGGTGGTTAGCACAATGCTTTACAGCGCCAGATATAAGATTGGGGGTTCAATTGCCACTGCTGTCTGTACAGAGTTCGTACATTCTCCCTATGCCCAACTGGGCTTTCCTCTGTGTGTTCCGGTTTCCTCCCACAGTCCAAAGATTATACCCACAGGTTACGTTCAGTGAGCAGTGGGCATGCTACAGTCCTGTGCAAAAGTCTTATGCATATATGGTATATATAGCTAGGGTGGCTAAATCTTTTGCACAGTACAGCAGTAATTTTATGTATTGCACTGAACTGCTGCCACAAAAAAAAAAACAAATTTCATCACATAGGTGAATGAAGATAAACCTGATTCTGATATGGGTCTCTATTGTGGACTAAGAGTGGGAAGAGGGCAGGGAGAGTGGGGATCATGGTTGGGAAAAGGGGAAGGGAGGGGGGAGGGAGCAGGAAGCACCAGAGAGTCGTTCTTTAATTATCGAAAATCCAACTGTATAGAATCAACTGACCTTGGCTGGTGTCTCAGGACTGGGTGTGTCTGCATCCACACCACCCCCACCCTGCCCCTGGCACTCCTTTGGCACCTGTCCCAAACCCCTGGCACTTGCCATTCCCAACATCCTTTGCTCCTGTCAGATTTACAGACTCGCTCTCCACCTCACGCTGTCAAGTACAGTGATGTGCAGCTGAATAGATCTGCCTAAGAATTTTGCACTGTACTGTATGTTGGTGCTGGAAGCAAGGCAACAATTGCACACTGCCCAGCGTAATCGTCTCTGATCTGATTTGATGCAAGTGGCACATTTCACTGCACAGCTGACATCTATAAGGAGCGATGCCTGACTAAGGCATCACTTAGGACCCCCATCACCCAGGTCATGCTCTCTTCTCATTGCTACCATCAGGTAGGGGATACAGAAGCCTGGAGACACACACGCAATGACTCAGGAACAGTTTCTTCCCCTTTGCCATCAGATTTCTGAATGGACATTGAATCCTTGAACACTACCTCACTATTTTTATTTTCTATTTTTGCATTACTTATTTAATATACAGTGCGTATAAGAGGTATTCACCCTCTACCCCCTTTGAAATTTTCATGTTTTATTGCTTTACAGCATTGAATGACAGTCAATTTAATTTGGCTTTTTTGACACAAAAAAGAAAAACAGAAAACAGAAAAAGTCTTTTTCGTGTCAAAATGAAAACCGATCTCTACAAAGTGAGCTAAATTAATTACTAATATAAAGCACAAAATAATAGATAGCATAAGTATTCACCCCCTTTTAATATGGCACATCAAATCATCACTGGTGCACCAATTGGTTTTGGAAGTCACATAATTAGTTCAATGGAGATCATCATGTATAATCAAGGTGATCCATTGATTGTAATAAAAATACACCTGTATCTGGAAGATCCAACTGCTGGTGAGTCAGTATCCTGGCGAAAACTACACCATGAAGGCAAAAGAACACTCCAAGCACCTCTGCAAAAAGCACAAGTCAGGAGATGAATAGAAGAAAACCTCCAAGTCACTGAATATTCCTTGGAGTACAGTTAAGTCAATCATCAAGGAATGGGAAGAATATGGCACAGCTGTAAATCTTCCTAGAGAAGGCCATCCTCAAAAACAGTGACGGCGCAAGAAGGGGACTAGTGAGCGAGGCTACCAAGAGATTGACAACTCTGCAGGTGTTACAAACTTCAGCGGCTGAGTTGGGTGAGTCTACGCATACAACAACTGTTGCCTGGGTGCTTCAACAGACGCAGCTTTATGGGAGAGTGACAAGGAGAAAGCCACTGTTGAAAAAAACTCACTAGAGCTTGCCAGAAGGCATGTGGGAGACTCTGAAGTTACAGTAGCTGGAAGAAGTTTCTATGGTCTGACG
Organism: Mobula birostris; assembly: GCF_030028105.1. NCBI lineage: Eukaryota > Metazoa > Chordata > Chondrichthyes > Myliobatiformes > Myliobatidae > Mobula > Mobula birostris. Next base: position 189,791,480 of record NC_092375.1, read on the forward strand.
AAACCAAAATTGAGATCTTTGGCCATCAGACTACCTGTTATGTTTGGTGTAAGCCAAACACCACACATCATGAAAAACACACCATCCCTACAGTGAAGCATGGTGGTGGCTGCATCATGCTGACGGGATGCTTCACTGCACCAGGCCCTGGAAGCTTGTAAAGGTAGAGGGTAAAATGAATGCAGCAAAATACATGGAAATCCTGGAGGAAAATCTGATGTAGTCTGCAAGTGAACTGTGACTTGGGAGAAGGTCTGTTTTACAGCCAGACAATGACCCCAAGCAGAAAGCCAAAGCTACACAGGAATAGCTTAAAAACAACAAAGTTAATGTCCTGAAGAGGCCAAGTCAGAGTCCAGACCTCAATCCAATTGAGTATTTGCGGCTGGACTTGAAAAGGGCTGTTCACTCACAAGCCCTATGCAATTTGATAGAGCTTGAGGAGTTTTGTAAAGAAGAATGGGGAAAAATTGCAGTGTCCAGATGTGCAAAGCTGATAGAGACCTATCCACACAGACTCAATGTTGTAATTGCTGCCAAAGGTGCATCTACTAAATACTGACTTGAAGGGGGTGAATATTTATGCAATCAATTATTTTGTGTATTATATTTGTTATTAATTTGGAACACTTTGTAGAGATCTGTTTTCATCTTGACACATAAGAACCTTTCTGTTGATCAGTGTCAAAAAAACCAAATTAAACCCACTGTGATCCAATGTTGTAAAACAACAAAGCATGATAACTTCTGGGGCGAGGGGGTGGTGGGGGGGGGTGAATACTTTTTATTGGCACTGTGTAAAAATTCTTACTGTAATTTGGGTTTTTTCTGTATTATATATTGTATCATATTGTACTGCTGCAAAGATAACAAATTTCACAACATATGCCAATGATATTAACCTAATTCTGATGTAAATATTGTACGACAAACAAAGCTAATCTCTAATCACTAAGCAATTGTCATTGGAGCTAAATGGCAATCTCAATGGCTCTCCATGCAGCCTTAGACCACCTGGACAAAACAAACACCGATGTCAGGATGCTGTTCATTGACTATAGCTCAGCATTTAACACCATCATTCCCACAATCCTGATTGAGAAGTTGCAGGACCTGGGCCTTTGCAGCTCCCTCTGCAATTGGATCCTCGACTTCCTAACCAGAAGACCACAATCTGTGCAGATTGGTGATAACATATCCTCCTCGCTGACGATCAACACTGGTGCACCTCAGGGGTGTGTGCTTAGCCCACTGCTCTACTCTCTATATACCCATGACTGTGTGGCTAAGCATAGCTCAAATGCCATCTATAAATTTGCTGACAATACAACCATTGTTGATGAAACCTCAGGTGATGATGAGAGGGCGTACAGGAGTGAGATATGCCACCTAGTAGAGTGGTGTTGCAGCAACAACCTGGCACTGAACGTCAGTAAGACGAAAGAGCTGATTATGGACATCTGGCAGGGTAAGAAGAAGGAACACATACCAATCCTCATAGAGGGATCAGAATCAGGTTTATCATCACCGGCATGTGATGTGAAACTTAACCCACTAACCGGTACATCTTTGGCGTGTGGGAGGAAACTGGAGCACCTGGAGGAAAGACATGCAGCCATGGGGAGAATGTTCAATCTTTATTTTCTGTGAGGAACTTAGTTTGTGCAGTGGTAACTCTTTACAGACAGTGGCAGGAATTGAACCCAGGTCGCCTGTACTGTAAAGCATTGTGCACCTCTATGCTACCGTGCCGCCCCAGTAAGTTGTAACTGGTGGAGTGCTACAGGAGTGCTGGGGCAGCAGCTAGTTACAGCTTACATTAATGGACTCGGTATTGAGTATATTGTGTGACAAAAAAGATGGAAGGATAAGCAATGAGAATCACACAATGAATCTGTAATGAAAAGTTATTGGGTTATGTGAGTGGCAAAAATTGGTACTCGGATTAAAATCATCCTCTGTTATAAGAAGAATGAATACTTTTTTTTTCAGTTCAGCTTTTCAGGATCTGAAAGTCATTGGTGAGACCAACTTTTACTGCCTTTCCACAAGAGCCCACAAACTGAATAGCTTGCTTGGTCATTTCAGAATCAATCACAGTTGTGCCAGGCAATGTAAAGATGGCAGTATTCCTCTCGTGAATACTGTCTTTTCCAGCAGTCTGGCTGCATTGTGATTCTCATTACCAAAGACGAGCTTTTCTTTAAATTTACAGTGGGCTTTGAGTACAATCTCTGGGTGGTTAGTCCTGGGTGCCAAATTACCAAGTTCTGTTCTGCCACCATGGAGAAAGATTATTAAATGCCACAGTACCAAATGATGTTGCACTCTCTTACTGAAAGACAGAATATTAACACCAGTTCAGCCAGTAAATAGGAAGGCAAAAAGAACATTGACACTTATATCAAAAGAGTTGCGATATTTTCCAGGGATATTTAAATCATGCTTAGCGCCAGGAGAGGTACCAGAGGAGTGGAGGATCGCTAAAGTTGTTCCCCTGTTTAAGACTGTGGTGGACAGTGCTATCATGTTTGCTGTTGTGGTGGCCAGTGCTATCATGTTTGCTGTTGTGTGCTGGGGCAGCGGGCTGAGGGTAGCAGACACCAGCAGAATGAACAAACTCATTCGTAAGGCCAGTGATATTGTGGGGATAGAACTGGACTCTCTGACGGTGGTGTCTGAAAAGAGGATGCTGTCCAAGTTGCATGCCATCTTGGTCAATGTCTCCCATCCACTGCATAACGTATTGGGTGGGCACAGGAGTGCATTCAGCCAGAGACTCATTCCTCCGAGATGCAACACAGAGCGTCATAGGAAGTCATTCCTGCCTGTGGCCATCAAACTTTACAACTCCTCCCTTGGACAGTCAGACACCCTGAGCCAATAGGCTGGTCCTGGACTTATTTCATAATTTACTGGCATAATTTACATATTAGTATTTAACTATTTATGGTTCTATTACTATTTATTATTTATGGTGCAACTGTAATGAAAACCAATTTCCCCCGGGATCAATAAAGTATGACTATGACTATGACTATGACTAAGAAAGGCTTGAAATATAAATTAGGAAATTACAGGTTGGTGATTCTGACATCAGTAGTGGGAAAATCATCAGCGAATGTGCGTATGACATCAAGACTTGGGTTGTAGTGGAAAGCAAGGGAAGGCTATCATAGCTTGGAGAGGGATTTCTGGATCAGCTTGAAAAATGGGCTGAAAAATGGCAGATGGAAATTTATGCAGACAAGTGCGAGGTGTTGCACTTCAGTAGGACCAGCCAGAGTAGGTCTTACACACTGAATGGTAGGGCCCTGAGGAATGAAATAGAGCAAAGGGATCTGGGAATACCGAGCCATAATTCACTGAAAGTGGTGTCACAGCTAGATAGGGTTGTAAAGAAAGCTTTTGGCACATTGGCCTTCATAAACCAATATATTGAGTACAGAAGATGAGATGTTATGTTGAACTTGTATAGGACATTGGTGAGGCCTAACATGGAGTACTGTGTGCAGTTTTGGTCACCAACCTACAGAAAAGATGTAAACAAGGTTGAGAGGAGTGCAGAGAAAATTTACGAGGATATTGCTGGGTCTGGAGGATCTAAGTTATAAAGAAAGATAGAATGGGTAAGGACTATATTCTTTGGAACATAGAAGATTGAGGGGAGATTTGATGGAGATAAACAAAATTATGAGGGGTATAGATAGGATAAATGCAAGCAGCCTTTTTCCACTGAGGTTGGGTGGGACTACAACCAACATTATGGGTTAAGGGTGAAAGATGAAAAGTTTAAGGGGAAGATGATGGGAAACTTCTTCGCCCAGAGGGTTTGAGAGTGTGGAATGACCTGCCTGCGTAAATGGCGCATGTGAGCTCATTTTCAACATTTAAACGAAGTTTGGATAGGTACTTGGCTGGTAGGGGAATGAGGGCAACACTCACAACACGCTGGAGGAACTCAGCAGGTCGGGCAGCATCCGTGGAAAAGATCAGTCGATGTTTCGGGCCGGAACCCTTCGTCAGGACTATAGTCCTGGTGCAAGTCAATGGGAGTAGGCAGTTTAACTGGTTTTGGCATGAACTAGATGGGCTGAAGGGTCTGCTTCCGTGCTGACTAAATGACTGTATTAAATTGCAGAACATTGAGACTACACCTGGAGTACAGTGTACAATTTTATCTCTTTATTTGCAGGCTGGATATACATGCACTGGAGGTAACTTTCAAAGAGCTTTCACTAAATTGACTTCTGAGTTGAAGAATGGTTGAGCAGGTTTGTGATTTATTCACCAGAATTTAGAAGAAAGAGAGCCAATTTGCCTGAACCACGGGGTTTTCAGAGAGGGCTTGACTTGGATGCCTGGATTTGTTTCTCCCTGTGGGTGGGGGAGATGGGGCTTTCAGAACTCGGGGGAGTAGTTCAGAATAATATGATAAAGAGGAGATTCTTGTGTAGGAGGACTGCGAGTCGTTGGAATTCTCTACCAGAGATCTGTAAAGACTAAATGATTGAATATTTGCAAGGTTGATCTTGGCAGACTTTTGACTGAAGGGGTATTAGGAGCATTGCTGCCTCTGATCTACTTGGGTGCGTGGCTGCACAGTGACTGAAGTGCTCCCACACACATACCCATTGCTACTGTGCTACTGGAGTTGTCCTTTAGATAATGCTAATGTAAAGTGCAGCACATTTTTCAGGCTGTATAAAAATTTCCTGCTTAGAGCAATGGTGATCTGTGCAGCTGTAAAAAAACTACTGATTAGGGTATGTGTAGATAAAAGAGAAAGGGGAAAAGAGGCCAAAGTCGGATCAGCAATGATCTTATTTTATGCTGAAGCAGGATTGTGAGGGACACATAGCTCATTCCATCTAAACTTTCCAATGTTCTTATTTTCTTACATGCTTTGTGGTTAATTAGTGTCAGAAACCAAACAAGATCAACAGATGTGTGAACCTTGGAATTATAGAATGAAAGAGCACAGGCTCAGGCCATTTACTCAATTAGGATCAACTGGACCACATACCATCTGTTTTCTGTCAATTTGGAGAAACTTTCTTAATCACCCTATTAACACAGAAACCTCAGGATAATATACTCACACCAGTAAGTGAGAAATCTGCCCTTTTCTGGCAGAAGCAATTTAAATGTGGAACTCATGAATTCCTGCCTGTTGCAATTTTCAGTGACAAGGTCCCAGCAAACCAAGACATAAAAGATCAATAACCATCCTTTCCAAACCTAACCTGTCAGCTGCATTTTTTTGTGTGTGCATTACATGACTTTACACTCCTTCAGAGCGAGGGAGCCGTTGTTTAATCAAGTTCAGTTCAAGTTTAATTGTCACTCAATCATATATGAATACACTTGAATAAAGCCAAACAAAACAGTGTTCCTCCAGGGCAAAGGTGAAAAGCACAGCGCCAAAAGTCACAGAGAGCAGAAGGCACGTACAGCACATGAAAGATAGAAGTAAACATACAGTTAAACAAAAAAACTATAATACAGCCCAAGTCTCTGAGCATCATGTTCAATAGATCAATGGTGCATGTATGTTGTCAACAAAAGCAAACCTGTAGCAGTCCACAGATGAACACAAACGATCTCCAGCTTAGGCACTTAAAGCATTTAAATGAAGGAAAAATGCATGGGTGAACACAATCCAGCTTGGCTTTCATGGAGCAAACACTGGAAGAAAGCACCTATGGGAGGGGCCAGATGCTAACCCAGCATAGATGTTCTCCTGTGTCCCCTTTCCTGGGCGGCTGCAACAGGTGACTCTGGGCATGAGGCCTAGTCCGTGCTACAACCGAGGCCACGCAACTACTCTGCCATCAGTCTCACCAATAAACCAATGAACCAGACTCGCAGTATTCTACATTACCGATGTCCAACAGGGTCTTGTGATCACAAGAAAAACATCAAAGGCAATTACTCGCTGCTAGGCTGCATACCACCTTTGCACACCAGCTCAAATGCCCTGCTGTAGCAGGCAGCGACACGATCCGCACCAAGATGAGCTCCAACTTTCCACTCCTTTTTGTTAAATCACATACCCTCTTTATTATGGGTTCGGATGAAAGACGAACGTCTGCCGAAACAAATCTTCTACTCCCAGTTTAAAGGAGGCAAATGTAAAATAGGCGGACAACAGAAGAGATTCAAAGACGTTTTAAAAGCCAACATGAAGAAATGTAACATCGACATCAACAATTGGGAAACCAATGCCGAGGACCGGAAACTCTGGCAAGCCATCATCCGAGAAGGAACAGCAATTTTCGAAGCCAACAAATGTGCAGAATTAGAAGAAAAGAGAAGAAAATGGAAAGAGAGGCAGCAACAACCAAAGCCCGATCTGCCATCTGGAACTACCTGTCCTGAATGCGGAAGAACTTTCAAAGCCAAGATTGGACTCATAAGCCACTTGAGAGCCCATAAGTAGATCAACAGAATGAAGACAATCATCCTCGACCTCGAGGGATAGCCACCACAACGAATGTCTTTGACTTCTTTTGTCAGCCATGGTTGCCTCATTCTCCCTTTAGAATGCTACTTCTTTGGGATGTATCTTTCCTGCACCTTCTGAATTGTCACCAGAAACTCCAGCCATTCTCGTACTGCCATCACCCCTGCTAGAGTTTCTTTCTTATCAACTTTGGCCAGCTCCTCTCTTGTACTTCTGTAGTTACCTGCACTCCACTGTAATACTGATACATGTGACTTTAACTTCCTCTTCTCAAGCAGCGGAGTGAATTCTATCAGATTACGATCACTGGCCCCTAAGGGTTCTTTTACCTTATTACATAACAACCATTTCAGAACTGCCTTTCCCCTAGTGGGCTCAACTACTATTTGCTCAAAAAAACCATCTTGCAGACATTCTAAAAATTCCCTCTCTTGGGATCCAGCTCCAACATGATTTTCACAATTTACCAGCATACTGAAATCCCACATGATTATTGCAGTATTGCCATTTTTACACACCTTTCCTTATTTCCCATTGTAATTTGTAGCCCACATCCAAGCTACTGTTCGGAAGCCTGTATATGACTCCCATTAGGGAATTTTCACCCTTGCACTTTCTTAATTCTACTCACAAGGGTTCTACATCTTCCGATCCTATATCACTTCTTTCTAAGGATTTGATTTGATTTTTTACCAACAGAGGCACGACACTGCTTTTGCCTACCTGCCTGTCCTTTCGATACAACGTGCATCCTTGGCTATTAAGCTCTCAACTATGATCTACTTTCAGCCATGACTCAGTGATGCCCACAGCATCATACCTGCCAAGCTCGAACTGTGCTACAAGATCATCTACCTTATTCCATATACTGTGTGCATTCAGATGTAACATCTTCAGTCCTGTATGTATCAGCCTTTTTGGTTTTGGCCACCTGTTATACTTCAATTCTGCCCACTGGCTGCAATTTTGCCCTATCATCTGTCTGTCCTTCCTCACAGGCTCACAACACACAGCATTGATTTGAATACCAAGTGTCCCATCCTCAGCCCAATCACTCTGGTACCCATGGTACAAGGATTACTCCTCGGTAATAATGAGAAGTTATGCACAGGGAGAATCTATATTTACTGATGAGTACCTTTATTGTCTCGACTAAGAGGCACGTGAATTTGCGCAACTGAAGACCTATGAGCACACCTACTACGTTTCCCTGACCCTCAATGAACAGTCAAAGAAGAGAAAAGATAATACCCGGGAAAAAGAGTTTATGCTGGCCAGTTATTCCTCGTGGTCCCAATGTGATCTCCACGTGTCCAAACACTGGGTCCTCCATATCCCCGATGGTTCATCTCCTGAGAGTTGTTGCTGCTTTGCATTTGAAGCTCCTTACTTTTGAACACTTTAAATCAATACAAATGTTATGTTTCAATGTCATTGGCTCTAGGTCATCTGACTGACATATATCATCTTATTGACTGTGCTCCAAGCCGGATTGAATTTAATGCCTTCTTCAGCAAGTGACAACTGGTACTTTATGTCTCTTTGTTCTAAACTAGAGCAGACCAGCCAGTTTACTAGGCTTAAGTTACTCAGGGCAGACATTGACCCCACTATTCATAAACCTGCATGTTCCAACTCAGAAATAACTATCTCTATTCCAGCAGATTATCAGGACCTATTCTTGAACAGCTATATAGAGCAGCTTCACAAAATGGCAACCCCCATTCCTTCAACCTCATGGCAAGAACAAAGAAAATTGGTTTGTCTACTTCCACTGTCCTTGACCAATTTGAATTCACTGATTTGACTTTCTTGCCAACATCACCGCGCCCACCCCCCCCACCAAATTAGTTTAAACCCTTCTCAACAGCTCTAGCAAATCTGCCCGCAAGGATATCGGTCCACTTTGCGTGCAGGTCTGATTCTTCATTTTTGTACAGGTTGAACCATCCCCAGAGGAGATCCCAATGATACAGGAATTGGGATACCGTGGACCAGACCTGCAGGATACACTGCCAAGGGACTTTGCACTGCTTCATGTCTGCTCTGTCTTGGTAGACCTCTTTTGTATGTGGAAAAAATTGGCTGGAGTTGCTTAGCACTTCAGTGAAAGGGTGTTTATTAGATGTGAGAAAATCAAACTTACAAAAATGAGTGGAAATAGTGAAAGTACAAACATCGACATCAATATGAAGGAGGAGAAGATGGCGACACGACGCAGCGCGTATAGCCTCTCTGGTGATGATATCTGTTATCTGTCAAGTAGGGTGCCGTGCACAATTCTGATTTGATGGAGGCAGACGTGAGAGCACAGAGGAACATCTGGTGAAACTTCTGAAATGCCTGTTTCGCTGCCGCCACTACTGTGTGATCCGAAATCTCCAGGGGGAAGGCCCCGAGTCCTTGGCTTTGCTTGTTGCTCAGCGGCCGGGGCGGGGTTGAAGCACTCGGCAGAGATGGTGCTCGGTGCTCGGTGTCGGAGGGCTGGTCGGAGGCTCGAAGTTTTCGGACAGACTCAGAGTTGGACTGTGGTCGGGTGCTTCCAGGATGCTGCATCGGTAAGTTTGCGGCGCTGGAAGCTCATGGCAGGGAGAGATCCTCCCTTCAACCGTCTGCGTGAGATGTTGGGGCTATCGGGACTTTGAGACTTTTTTTTACCGTGCCCATGGTCTGCTCTTATCAAATTACGGTATTGCTTTGCACTGTTATAACTATATGTTATAATTATGTGGTTTTTGTCAGTTTTAGTCTTGGTCTGTCTTGTGTTTCTGTGATATCATACTGGAGGAACATTGTATCATTTTTTAATACATGCATTTCTAAATGACAATAAACGAGAACTGAGTGTCCTCATAATCTAATCTAATCTACAAAATGATACCTGCAAGAAACATAAGAACAGCCCTATCCTTATTCTTGTCCTGTGTGAACTCTTGGCACCTCTATCTCTCCCTCAAACTGAGGGTGATGCGCTCCTTTCATTAGGCTCTAGGACATCCATCTTTAATTACTAACCAAGTTAACTTAAAACTACATATGAATTAGATATGATGCATATGACAATGTATTATCATTACTGCCCGTTACACTGCTGGTGTTTAGGGCAGCAGTGAAGGTCCTCCATCTCCTTCTGTCTATATCATTGCACGCAAATAAAGAAGGACTCTTCATTGCTGTTTTCATAACAGTATTTTTGACCAGTCTGGGTTGCTGGCCAGAGCTGAACACCCAAACCTAAAGGCCCAGTGGACCACTCTCAGCCTGGCTTCTACACTTTGACATGTTTGTCATGGGTGAGCCTACTAGGACCCAAAGTGCAAGCATAGCTCTCTGGGTTGTTGAGGCACACAAGCCTTGAAAACCCTACGACAAAGTTGTGGTCTTCTGGGTGCATCCTACAATGTAGTTTTCAATCATATTACAAAATAAACATAAGTATCTACCTTAACTACAGTGTACAAACGACATTTACACATTTATATATCCCCATTGCTAAAGAAATGGAATATTCTGCCACGTATGGTGGGAAAGACACCATAAAACCAACGTGAGTTTAGAATGAAACTAAACTTTGGTGTCCGACTCTGAAAGTACGCAGCAATGCAAAGGGAAACTAGTGGGTTAATTGTAAGAATATAGTGGGGAAGACATTGAAGTGCGCGCACTCATTGCAATGTCAGCAGAATGGCCAGGCAAGGTTAGCCTGTGAATGAATGCGAGAGTGTAAGGAGTGTATATCGAGTGCTCCCCATCACCTACAGGCCTGGAGGTTGTGGACAGACTGATGGGTTCTGAGGGTGGATTTTTGCAGGATGATTAAATTCATGAATTCACTAATTGTACCTTATGTATCACACTTGGAATAGTAATGTATACTCAGATTGCCAAGCACAGCACATATTTAAATTTCTGACATGTACTCATCCTAGCTGAAACTCCCATTGGGGGAATCAACGCTATGCGGTTGAGTCTTTAAATCAAGATAAAAGAGAACAATTTTGAAATTTCTTTGTGCCTTCAGCAGGGTAGATTTTAAAATTGCTGCAGAAGTAGTTGAAATCATTTATTTTTTTCTTCTTTTTCAGAATTCAGTTCTTTTTGTACCACAGTGCACCTGGGAGTGGTGATTAACCGTACTAGAATATCAGAGGTTTCCTGCCAGCTGTTGCCTTTGTCAATTTTGTAGTCTCTCTTCAGCTCAAATGATTGATTGAGAAGTCTCCTGCTGTTTCAATTATGTTGTCACAAACTATCAAAATTGAATTTTTTTAAGTTGTTTATTTTTCCAGTATAATTTTTAAAGTATTTTCTTTTTCCCAAGACACACAAACTGAATTGGCTATTATCACCCTTTAACGTAGGATTTCTGCCAGGGTTCTTCTGTTGATTGGCCCTGTAATAAAAGATCTGCATAAAGGCTGCTTATGGCGTTTGTAAGATTTATGGAATTTTACATAACAAGGGACACTCAGCCCAAACGACCCATGTAAGCCATAAACTGACTTTGACTAAATTTCATTTTCTGGCCCTTGGACAAAAATCCTGCAAGTTATGGTGCTTTGCAAATCGACCATGAAACTCACAACAGATGGTATTTAGAAAGCACATGGTACCTTAAGGTTGTCATCGGCATGGGTAGTAATGGGGATAAGCTCCCACTACCTATTAAATGCTCCCAATTGTGTGTGTCTTAAATAGCCTCTGATAGACAATTCTAGCTCCTGACCTTCAAGAGTGGCTTAGCTACGAAGCCAATGGAACAGTTTCTACTGACAGGAGAAGGTGTAAATGTGGGTTTCTGGTCACTTCAGGCAGATGGAGCTCGTCAGCTGTGGTTGGTGGCTCATTTAGGAGATGGACAACTCTGATCTCAAACTTCTACTGCCTTGCAGCTCTAACCACTCAGAGGGATGTCTTCGGGAGTAAACCCAGAGGAAAAATCCAGAGCTGGAGCCCTTAAGGCAATCCAATGTTGGGTTCAATGCTGACTGGCAACTGGTGCCAAGCTATATCGGTGGCTGGCTTGCCTTCATCAGCCGCGTAGGCAGGGGGAGTCTGCTACACTGGCAGCAGCTTGCTCTCCATATTGTACTGCCCTGGCTTGTGTACCACATAGGCAGCTTGGATGCAGTATCTATGGCTGACCTCGACCAACAGAGCTCTCTAAAGCAGAAGTTCACTTTGCTCACTTTGTGAAGTTGAACTCATCCTGATCACGGCTAACAGCTCTCCTAACTGGCAATGCTCCTTTCAATATCAAATTTCTGCTTATTAACGACGTTGTGTCTTGTATTGGAAACAGCTCAAATAGAAAATTCTCATCCTTGCCTCACAACCACATCTGAGGAAAGATATTCTTGCCATAGAGGGAGTACAAAGAAGGTTCACCAGATTGATTCCTGGGATGGCAGGACTTTCATATGATGAAAGACTGGATCGACTAGGCTTATACTCTCTGGAATTTAGAAGATTGAGGGGGGATCTGATTGAAACGTATAAAATTCTAAAGGGATTGGACAGGCTGGATGCAGGAAGATTGTTCCCGATGTTGGGGAAGTCCAGAACGAGGGGTCACAGCTTGAGGACAAAGGGGAAGCCTTTTAGGACCAAGAGGACGAAAAACTTCTTCACACAGAGAGTGGTGAATCTGTGGAATTCTCTGCCACAGGAAACAGTTGAGGCCGGTTCATTGGCTATATTTAGAGGGAGTTAGATATGGCCCTTGTGGCTAAAGGGATCGGGGGTATGGAGAGAAGGCAGGTACAGGGTTCTGAGTTGGATGATCAGCCATGATCATACTAAGTGGCGGTGTAGGCTCGAAGGGCCAAATGGCCTACTCCTGCACGTATTTTCTATGTTTCTATGTTTCTATGTTTCAACACTACTGCACTCCACCTGTTCTAGGCAACTGTGGTTTACTCAAAACTCAAAGTGGGGCGGTGGGTAGAGCATAGCCCGGGTGGTGGGGTAGTGGGCATTTACTTAGGTGCAAACAATGGGATTTCATTTTCTATTTTTCTGCCACTCTGCTTCCCTGAACTTCTCCCTTAAGTTAGTCCTTAAAATTCCATACATTGACCAAACTGCAAGTTACTATTCCTGTTGTATCCAGACAAGAATTACTGTCAAAATTTATTTGATACTATTCTTGCAAAGTGCCTTAGATTGTTTTCTTACATTAAGGCACTACATAAATGCAACTTCTGTCTACTGTTAATAAAGTATTTATATATGCATCATAAATATTTATTAATATTGTAATTTTCACCTCTTACATTTAAAAAAACTTACTTATTCAAGTCAAGATACTTATTTTAATATTGCATTATTTCATGCATGTATTTCTTGGCAAGCTACACATAAATAATTGAGTAGGTTTTAATGCACTGTAACTCACATTATTTGCAGTAAGTGCATTCACAAAACATAAGGAGAGGAAGAAACCCAAACAGGACAATTAAAAGTGACAACAGGACAATTGTTCTGTTCCCCTCTCTGGCCTTTCATGTATTCTCATCTGTCTATCACTTCTCCTGGTCCCCGCCTCCTTCTCTCTCTCCTATGGCCCACTCTCCCCTCCTATCAGATTCCTTCTTCTCCAGCCCCTTACCTTTCCCACCCACCTGGCTTCTCCCATCACCTTCTAGCTAGCCTCCTTCCCCTCATCCCACCTCTTTATTCTAGCATCCTCCCACTTCCTTTCAGGTTGTCACGAAAGGTCTCATTCCAAAACATCGACTGTTTATTCATTTCCATAGATGCTGCCTGACCTGCTGAGTCCCTCCAGCATTTTGGGTGTGTTGTTCTAGATTTCCAGCATCTGCAGAATCTCTTCTGTTTATATTTAAAATTGAAACTCTGAAAGTAGAGGGAAACCAAGAGAGTAAGAGATCTGCTGTTTGACTTTAAAATCCCAAACTTTTTATGAATATGCAAGATTGTTCGAACACTTAATCAATAATGTTGTTATAAGAATGAATATTTGTTTTAATAGTGGATCTACTAAAGTAACTTCATATTACACAGTTAATTCATATTCACAGGGGGATGGGAACCATTGCAGAGAGACAGAGGGGTGTAAAGTGAGGGTAGAAGCAAAAAGTACTATGGAGAAAAGTAAAAGTGGCAGGCCGACAAATCCAGGTCAAGCATTAAAAAGGGCCACTTTTCAACATAATTGTATGAGGGCTAAGAGAGTTGTAAAAGAGCGCCTGAAGGCTTTGTGTGTCAATGCAAGGAGCATTCGTAATAAGGTGGATGAATTGAAAGTGCAGATTGTTATTAATGATTATGATATAATTGGGATCACAGAGACATGGCTCCAGGGTGACCAAGGATGGGAGCTCAACGTTCATGGATATTCAATATTCAGGAGGGATAGACATGAAGGAAGGGGAGGTGGGGTGGCGTTGCTGGTTAAAGAAGAGATTAACGCAATAGAAAGGAAGGACATAAGCTGGGAAGATGTGGAATCGATATGGGTAGAGCTGTGTAACACTAAGGGGCAGAAGACGCTGGTGGGAGTTGTGTACAGGTCACCTAACAGTAGTAGTGAGGTCGGAGATGGTATTAAACAGGAAATTAGAAATGTGTGCAATAAAGGAACAGCAGTTATAATGGGTGACTTCAATCTACATGTAGATTGGGTGAACCAAATTGGTAAAGGTGCTGAGGAAGAGGATTTCTTGGAATGTATGTGGGTTGGTTTTTTGAACCAACATGTCGAGGAACCAACTAGAGAGCAGGCTATTCTGGACTGGGTTTTGAGCAATGAGGAAGGGTTAATTAGCAATCTTGTCGTGAGAGGCCCCTTGGGTAAGAGTGACCATAATATGGTGGAATCCTTCATTAAGATGGAGAGTGACATAGTTAATTCAGAAACAAAGGTTCTGAACTTAAAGAGGGGTAACTTTGAAGGTATGAGACGTGAATTAGCTAAGATAGACTGGCAAATGACACTTAAAGGATTGACGGTGGATATGCAATGGCAAGCATTTAAAGGTTGCATGGATGATCTACAACAATTGTTCATCCCAGATTGGCAAAAGAATAAATCAAGGAAGGTAGTGCACCCGTGGCTGACAAGAGAAATTAGGGATAGTATCAATTCCAAAGAAGAAGCATACAAATTAGCCAGAGAAAGTGGCTCACCTGAGGACTGGGAGAAATTCAGAGTTCAGCAGAGGAGGACAAAGGGCTTAATTAGGAAGGGGAAAAAAGATTATGAGAGAAAACTGGCAGGGAACATAAAAACGGACTGTAAAAGCTTTTATAGATATGTAAAAAGGAAAAGACTGGTAAAGACAGATGTAGGTCCCCAACAGACAGAAACAGGTGAATTGATTATGGGGAGCAAGGACATGGCAGACCAATTGAATAATTACTTTGGTTCTGTCTTCACTAAGGAGGACATAAATAATCTTCCAGAAATAGTAGGGGACAGAGGGTCCAGTGAGATGGAGGAACTGAGGGAAATACATGTTAGTAGGGAAGTGGTGTTAGGTAAATTGAAGGGATTGAAGGCAGATAAATCCCCAGGGCCAGATGGTCTGCATCCTAGAGTGCTTAAGGAAGTAGCCCAAGAAATAGTGGATGCCTTAGTGATAATTTTTCAAAACTCGTTAGATTCTGGACTAGTTCCTGAGGATTGGAGGGTGGCTAATATAACCCCACTTTTTAAAAAAGGAGGGAGAGAGAAACCGGGGAATTATAGACCGGTTAGCCTAACGTCGGTGGTGGGGAAACTGCTGGAGTCAGTTATCAAAGATGTGATAACAGCACATTTGGAAAGCGGTGAAATCATCAGACAAAGTCAGCATGGATTTGTGAAAGGAAAATCATGTCTGACGAATCTCAGAATTTTTTGAGGATGTAACTAGTAGAGTGGATAGGGGAGAACCAGTGGATGTGGTATATTTCGATTTTCAAAAGGCTTTTGACAAGGTCCCACACAGGAGATTAGTGTGCAAAGTTAAAGCACATGGTATTGGGGGTAAGGTATTGATGTGGATGGAGAATTGGTTAGCAGACAGGAAGCAAAGAGTGGGAATAAAAGGGACCTTTTCAGAATGGCAGGCGGTGACTAGTGGGGTACCGCAAGGCTCAGTGCTGGGACCCCAGTTGTTTACAATATATATTAATGACTTGGATGAGGGAACTAAATGCAGCATCTCCAAGTTTGCGGATGACACGAAGCTGGGTGGCAGTGTTAGCTGTGAGGAGGATGCTAAGAGGATGCAGAGTGACTTGGATAGGTTGGGTGAGTGGGCAAATTCATGGCAGATGCAATTTAATGTGGATAAATGTGAAGTTATCCACTTTGGTGGCAAAAGTAGGAAAACAGATTATTATCTGAATGGTGGTCGATTAGGAAAAGGGGAGGTGCAACGAGACCTGGGTGTCATTATACACCAGTCATTGAAAGTGGGCATGCAGGTACAGCAGGCGGTGAAAAAGGCGAATGGTATGCTGGCATTTATAGCAAGAGGATTCGAGTACGGGAGCAGGGAGGTACTACTGCAGTTGTACAAGGCCTTGGTGAGACCACACCTGGAGTATTGTGTGCAGTTTTGGTCCCCTAATCTGAGGAAAAACATCCTTGCCATAGAGGGAGTACAAAGAAGGTTCACCAGATTGATTCCTGGGATGGCAGGACTTTCATATGAAGAAAGACTGGAGGAACTGGGCTTGTACTCGTTGGAATTTAGAAGATTGAGGGGGGATCTGATTGAAACGTATAAAATCCTAAAGGGATTGGACAGGCTAGATGCAGGAAGATTGTTCCCGATGTTGGGGAAGTCCAGAACGAGGGGTCACAGTTTGAGGATAAAGGGGAAGCCTTTTAGGACCGAGATTAGGAAAAACTTCTTCACACAGAGAGTGGTGAATCTGTGGAATTCTCTGTCACAGGAAACAGTTGAGGCCAGTTCATTGGCTATATTTAAGAGGGAGTTAGATATGGCCCTTGTGGCTATGGGGATCAGGGGGTATGGAGGGAAGGCTGGGGCAGGGTTCTGAGTTGGATGATCAGCCATGATTATAATAAATGGCGGTGCAGGCTCGAAGGGCCGAATGGCCTACTCCTGCACCTATTTTCTATGTTTCTATGTTTCTATATCCTTAT
Organism: Mobula birostris; assembly: GCF_030028105.1. Classification (NCBI taxonomy): domain Eukaryota; kingdom Metazoa; phylum Chordata; class Chondrichthyes; order Myliobatiformes; family Myliobatidae; genus Mobula; species Mobula birostris. Next base: position 189,808,069 of record NC_092375.1, read on the forward strand.
TTGATACATTATTTACAAATGAATTGTTGATAATAAGAACATTTGCATTTGTGTTTTTCTATTACTGCAGACAATTCCTCACCAAGAATACAGAACACTGAAGCAAATAATATGCAAATCTTTATTTGTGAAATACTCTCTTGATACTGTATTAGAATACAGAATTTGAATTTATATGGAATATACTTACTCTAGTTATCAATTAGAACTTAATTTGAAAAGTATAAAAGAGTGAATTTAATATTTCTTGCACTGATCCATAGGTTAGAATCTAGCATTAAATCTAATGGTGTCAATGTCCAAACCTTAATAATCTCTGAAAATATTGGCAGAATGGAACGACTGTGCATTGTACCATGCTTGCATTAAGAATAAGGGTGACCTTACCTCATAATACGAGGGCACCTCATTTACATATTGTTTTCAAATGATCCATATTGACATGCTGGGGCTCTGCTAAGGTCAGGGGGTGCCAATTCCCATCCCAGCAGTTTAAATATGTTTCCCCTTGCTTTTAAAGTTATAATGCTCATTTTGATTAAAAAAATGATAGGGAGAAAGAATTAGCAATCAGTTTCCAAAGATCTTGATACATTAGAGTCCCACAGTGTAAGGTGATCCTAAGTGGATATGAAATCTGTACTATGAGGAAACCGCATTCAGGACAAAAATTGATATGGCTGTTGGAACACATAACTGTGGCCCTAATCTGGGGGATGGTTAACAATAACCAGCATGCTTTAGCCAAGGATAGAAAATTATTAGACATATGGAAAGATCTTACAAGACAATATCTTCTTTTACCCATCAATATAAATGTCATCACTACCATAAAGGCAGAATTAATGCAAATATATTGCCATTTTTCAAATACACGGGTGTAGTTGATTTTTTGTAAATTGTGCTGCATGTTGCAGATATATGTTGTCTTTTATTAAAGTGATAGGAAGCATCAAATGAGATTCTTTTAAGATACAAACATAGACACTATTCTGTAAATCAGGAGTTCTTAGCCTGGGGTGTATGGGGTGTCCAGGGAACGGTAGCACCTCTGGTGAAGGGGCTTGTCGTGTTCATTCTAGGGCAGCTCGTCCACCTTTGGTCCCCACTGGGCACAGCTCTCTCCCATGGCTCCAGGTAGCTGCTTGTGTGCAACTGCAGCTGCTCCTCGGTATATGGCTTTGACAGGTGGCTGGACCAGTTGAGGGTTGCAGGCAATAGCCTCAGACCCCGGGGAGATAAGGACATGCCTGTCCTAGGCTGCAAAGTCAGCTCTGGTGGGTGGTGGTACTGCAATGCTCTGTTGAGAGTGAAAGGCCTGACAAGGCACAGAAGATGTCATGGTCATCCACTGCAAGCAAGGAAGACCCCCGTTTGTGATGCTTGTTTGCACCGCTGAACTCGGACATTCAAATTCAAGAGAGTGGAACTGCTCAAGTGCAATGGCTTTCTACTTTAAAAACTCTCCCGCAGAAGTTTCCTCTCATTGTTGGACATAATGGGCAACCACCATTACCAACCATTAAAACAAAAAATCAAAATTGATTGGATGCCCAACATGACATGCATGTAGCTTTGTCAAAGACCACTCCACAGTTTAATGTTCTTATTCAAGTGAAGCAACAATAGTCTGCACACTGATATGTCTTCAAAAAATTAAAATTAATTTTGACTTGCCAATATTTTAAATGTATAGTCTTGTTATTCAATAAAGCACATATATTATTATATCATAAATTAGTTTTTTAATATTTTGATGACTATATTTCCATGTAATCAGTTTATTTTGTCATCCTATGCATTTCATTTTGTATATTTAAATACATAATTCTGAGAAAGGGCCATAGGCTTCACTGGACTGCCAGAGTGGTCCATGGCATAAAAATGGATACAAACCCCTGCAGAAGATCTTTGACTAGTTGATGCAACAATATTATGGTGCTTCCTTAGCTATATCCTCATCTGGGCCATGTAGTAGATCTTAAGCAGGGAGCCTTTGTCTCCACATAGACAGCCTCTCCACTTGCTTTGAGGATTGACAATGCTGATGAAGATGGGTGTTGCTCAGCCATCTTATGCATACGTAGAGATACAGTCTCCATTAAGGTGCGCTACATCCTCCAATGTCTAGCAATGTGGAATGCTAGCAAGAGCTGTAAATTAAAGTGGTATCTCCTTCTGGATTGCATTTCCACAGTGAATCTGATCTAGACTGCATTTCCCTCAAACTCGGTTCCTGTTTCTGCCTAATACATTTCTAAACAGTAGAAAGGAAATCCCTGCAAATGTCTCCAGTGACTCTGGAGCACACAGTTGAGGACTGTGGTCCCCTTGACAGCTCTTGGCAAAGCATGTCCACTTAAAATTATAACCAATAGGTGTTTACCAACTTCTGAACACTTAGTATCAGCTCGCAAGATCTGATCTAAAGGTTTCGTGAAATTAAGCTGTGTGTATTCATGGTTTGAATCATTGCACAAAGAAGAAAGGGCTTGCTGCTAGAGCTACAGAGTCAATTTCATGATGTAAAATGAGGTGGAGTGGAGTCACTTTGAGAAGCCACTCCATGCAGATTCTGAAGCTACTGAGTGCGATTTCTTCAAAGCTCCACTGCAGTAACTCCAAAGGGTTGTGACAATCGAGTAGAAATATTGCTCAGCAATTCCTCATCATAGCATATCAAAATGAAAACAATATTGAATATGGAGTCACGCAAGCACGAGGAAATCTGCAGATGCTGGAAATTCAAGCAACACACACAATAAATGTTGGTGAACACAGAAGGCCAGGCAGCATCTCTAGGAAGAGGTACAGTCGACGTTTCAGGCCGAGACCCTTCGTCAGGACTAACTGAAAGAAGAGATAGTAAAAGATTTGAAAGTGGGAGGGGGAGGGGGAGATCCAAAATGATAGGAGAAGACAGGAGGGGGAGGGATGGAGCCAAGAGCTGCAAAGTTGATTGGCAAAAGGGATACGAGGCTGGAGAAGGGAATGGATTGTGGGACGGGAGGCCTAGGGAGAAAGAAAGGGAGAAGGGAGCCCAGAGGATGGGCAAGAAGTTATAGTGAGAGGGACAGATGGAGAAAAAAGAGAGGAAAAAAATAAATAAGGGATGGGGTACGAAGGGGAGGTGGGCATTAACGGAAGTTAGAGAAGTCAATGTTCATGCCATCAGGTTGGAAGCTACCCAGATGGAATATAAGATGTTGTTCCTCAACCTGAGTGTGGCTTCCTCTTTACAGTAGAGGAGGCCGTGGATAGACATATCAGAATGAGAATGGGACGTGGAATTAAAATGTGTGGCAGCTGGAAGATCCTGCTTTCTCTGGTGGACAGAGCGTAGGTGTTCAACGAAATGGTCTCCCAGCCTACGTCGGGTCTCGCCAATATGTAGTAGGCCGCAACGGGAGCATCGGATGCAGTATATCATGCAGTAAGCCTGACACCGGTGATGAGGAAAATGCTAGAGTCGATTATCAAAGATGTGATAACAGCACATTTGGAAAGCGGTGAAATCATCGGACAAAGTCAGCATGGATTTGTGAAAAGAAAATCAAATCTGACGAATCTCATAGAATTTTTTGAGGATGTAACTAGTAGAGTGGATAGGGGAGAACCAGTGGATGTGGTATATTTGGATTTTCAAAAGGCTTTTGACAAGGTCCCACGCAGGAGATTAGTGTGCAAACTTAAAGCACACGGTATTGGGGGTAAGGTATTGATGTGGATGGAGAATTGGTTGGCAGACAGGGAGCAAACAGTGGGAATAAAAGGGACCTTTTCAGAATGGCAGACAGTGACTAGTGGGGTACCGCAAGGCTCAGTGCTGGGACCCCAGTTGTTTACAATATATATTAATGACTTGGATGAGGGAATTAAATGCAGCATCTCCAAGTTTGCAGATGACACGAAGCTGGGTGGCAGTGTTAGCTGTGAGGAGGATGCTAAGAGGATGCAGGGTGACTTGGATAGGTTAGGTGAGTGGGCAAATTCATGGCAGATGCAATTTAATGTGGATAAATGTGAGGTTATCCACTTTGGTGGAAAGAACAGGAAAACAGATTATTATCTGAATGGTGGCGGATTAGGAAAAGGGGAGGCGCAACAAGACCTGGGTGTCATTGTACACCAGTCATTGAAAGTGGGCATGCAGGTATAGCAGGTGGTGAAAAAGGCGAATGGTATGCTGGCATTTATAGCAAGAGGATTCGAGTACAGGAGCAGGGAGGTACTACTGCAGTTGTACAAGGCCTTGGTGAGACAACACCTAGAGTATTGTGTGCAGTTTTGGTCCCCTAATCTGAGGAAGGACATTCTTGCCGTAGAGGGAGTACAAAGAAGGTTCACCAGATTGATTCCTGCGATGGCAGGACTTTCATATGATGAAAGACTGGATCAACTGGCTTATACTCTGTGGAATTTAGAAGATTGAGGGGGGGATCTTATTGAAACATATAAACTTCTAAAGGGATTGGACAGGCTAGATGTAGGAAGATTGTTCCCCGATGTTGGGGAAGTCCAGAACGAGGGGTCACAGTTTGAGGATAAAGGAGAATCCTTTTAGGACCGAGATGAGGAAAAAACTTCTTCACACAGAGAGTGGTGAATCTGTGGAATTCTCTGCCACAGGAAACAGTTGAGGCCAGTTCTTTGGCTATATTTAAGAGGGAGTTAGATAAGGCCCTTGTGGCTAAAGGGATCGGGGGTATGAAGAGAAGGCAGGTACAGGGTTCTGAGTTGGATGATCAGCCATGATCGTACTGAATGGCGGTGTAGGCTCGAAGGGCCGAATGGCCTACTCCTGCACCTATTTTCTATGTTTCTATGTTTCTATCACCTCAGTCGACTCACAGGTGAAGTGTTGCCTTACCTGGAAGGACTGTCTGGGGCCCTGAATGGTGGTGAGGAAGGAAGTGTAAGGGCATGTGTAGCACTTGTTCCGCTTACAAGGATAAGTGCCAGGAGGGAGATCAGTGGGGAGGGATGGGGAGGGAACGAATGGACAAGGGAGTTGCATAGGGAGCGATCCCTGGGGAAAGCAGAAAGGAGGTGGGAGGGAAAGATGTGCTTGGTGATGGGATCCCGTTGAAGGTGGCGGAAGTTACGGAGAATAATATGTTGGACCCGGAGGCTGGTGGGGTGGTAGGTGAGGACAAGGGGAACCCTATTCCTAGTGGGGTGGCGGGAGGATGGAGTGAGAGCAGATGTGCGTGAAATGGGGGAGATGCGTTTGACAGCAGAGTTGATGGTGGAGGAAGGGAAGCCCCTTTCCTTAAAAAAGGAGGATATCTCCTTCGTCCTGAATGAAAAGCCTCATCCTGAGAGCAGATGCGGTGGAAACGGAGGAATTGCGAGAAGGGGATGGCATTTTTGCAAGAGACAGGGTGGGAAGAGGAATAGTCCGGGTATCTGTGAGAGTCTGTAGTAGACATCAGTAGATAAGCTGTCTCCAGAGATACAGACAGAAAGATCAAGAAAGGAGAGGGTGGTGTCGGAAATGGACCAGGTAAACTTGAGGGCAGGGTGATAGTTGGAGGCAAAGTTGGAGTGATGGTATTGAGAAATAATTGAATTTATATTGCATATTTAATCCAGAAAATGAATCAGGGAAGGAATATAATGAAATTTAAGCTCAGCTATTCTTTCAGTTGTTGTGACAATTGGTTACAGAGCATCATTGGCAGATGGCATTGTCTGCCTTCTCTACATTGGTGAAACCCGATACAAATTGGGAGACTGTTTTGTCGAGCACCTTCTCTCTGTTGGCTGCAAAAGGCACCATCTTTTAGTGGCTAGTCATTTCAATTTGACTTCCCACTGCTTTCTTACCTGTCTATCCATGATCTCCTCTACTGCCATAGTGAGCCCAAACTCAGGTTGGAGGAGCAACACTTCATATTCCATCTGGGTAGCCTCCAACATGATGGCAAGAGCATCAATTTCTCCAGCTTCCAGTAATTTCTCCCCCCTCCCATACATTCTCTCTTTCTCCTTTCCCCATTCTGATTTCCCTTGCAGCCATCCTCTTCTCCTCACCTGTACATCACCTCCCTCTGTTTCCCCACCTTCTTCCTTTTCTTCAATGGTCCACTGTTCTCTCCTACCAGATTCCGTCTTATTCAACACTTTATTCCTTCCAACTACCCCCTCATGGCTTCTTAATTGACTTCCTCTCTCCCACCACCCACCTTCCCCCACACCTAGTCTCACCTGTCTTCTGCTGTCTTGTACTCCTTCCCTCTCCTCACACCTTCTTATTCTGGACTTTGCCCTCTTCAGTAAAGTTCTGAAGAAGGGTCTCAACCCAAAATGTTGACAGAATATTCCTCTCCTTAAATGCTGCCTGATTTGCTGAGTTCCTCCAGCATCTTGTGTGTGTTGCTCAGCATTACCTTAGGAATTTTGATAATTCCCACTACTGGGGATATGGATGACTGCAGAATCAATAAATTACTATATTTTGTGATCCTGCCACTCAAGTGACAGGAAAATGAATTAGAAACTTTAAAGCTTCTGATCAGAATCAGAATCACTTTATTACCAGTGCAGTCTGAGAAACATACCAGAAATTATTGTGGCTTGGTGTCAAGCGTAAAACACAGGACAAAATCATACAGACAACACTATAGCAACCAATAATGTACGGGACAATAATGAAAGCAGCCATGAGCAATTAACAATTGGCAGAATGGTCACATGTGCAAATGTCAATAATCAAACTTAAATAAATGTGAATATATGAGCACATTCAATAATTATCAACAGAACAAGGAGAGCAGGAAAAACCATTTAACGATGTTGTGCAGTGACAGTTAGGGTATTATACCTGAATGAGTTTTATTGAGAAGCTGAATAGCTACAGGACAGAAGCTTCAGAGCTAACATGTAGTCCTGGTGGTGAAGGACTTATAGTGTCTCCCAGAGGGTAATTTGGTGAATAGATCAGCAGTAATTTTTCCAGCTCTTTTCTTTACTCTGGCAATGAATGGTCTTTTAATGTCAATAGCTGACAGTCAATGATCTTCTCCACTGAATGGACCACTTTCTGGAACCTGCACTTGGAGAAGGAGGAGGCAGCGGGAAACCAAATGTTGATAGAGCTGGTCACAGCACTCTCAATGATGGCTGAGGAAGAATTCATCAGGATATGCTCTAACATTCCTGAACTGGTGTAAGAAGAACAATCTCTGCTGGGCTTTCCTGGAGATGAGTGTAACGCGCTTGTCCCACTTCAATCTATTGGTACTTTATAAACTTGTGTAACAATCCTGGAATATTTTTCTTGTTAGACATCAACTTTCAAAACGCAGGCTTAGAAATTGGATGCAATACACACAATTTGCTGGTGGAACTCAGTAGGCCCTGCAGCACCTGTGGATGGGAATAAACAGTCAACGTTTTGGGCCGAGACCTTTCATCATGGGATTTATTCCCAGCATAGTTGCTGCCTGACGTGCTGAGCTCCTCCAGCACATTGTGTGAATTGCTGTAGATTTCCAGCATCTCCAGTACCTCTTGTGGCTTAGAAATTGGATGAATTAGCATTTGTTTTTATTGCACAGGTCACACAGAAAAACAATTTAACCCGCATTAGATTGTTCTGTCCATTCTCTCTATATGAATCTGCAAATGTCTCCCCTCCCCAGGCATTGTGATGTGCAGCTCTCACTGCTGTGGTTCATGTTTTCCTGGTCTTGGCCACACAACAAACGATGCCACGTATTTCCTTCATTACTGGCATAAATTGGATGTAACGTATGGCTTTTGTTAAAGGTTCGCAGAATTAAGAACACATTGCATTAAGATCAGCAATGAGATGTCAATAAATAGTGCTGTATATAATGCACCAGGAAGGATTATGTCAAATTTCTTGGCAACTGAATGAATCTGGTTCCTAAGGCTCTCATAGCTGATGAAGAGGGGAGTAGTGGGAATAAGCTCCCACTAGCTATTAAATGCTCCCAGTTGCAGTTCATCTGGTCCGGCGACATGTACCCTTTACTCTTTCAGCTTTTTGGGCACTTTCTCTCTTGTAATAGTAACTGCACTCATTTCTCTTCCCCCACACCCTTCAACACCTAACGCACTGCTAATGTCTTCCATAGTGAAGACTGATGCAAGATACACATTTAGTTCATCTACCATCTCCATGTCCTCCATTATTATTTCTCTGACCTCATTTTCTAGCTGTCCTATACCACTCTCACCTCTCTTTTATTTTTTATATACTTGAAAAAGAGTTTTCTATCCACCTTGATATTGTTTGCTAGCTTGCTTTCATAGTTCATCTTTTCCCTCTGAATGATTCTTTTTTTAGTTGCTTTCTGTAGGTTTTTAAAAGCTTCTCAATTCTATATCTTCCTGCTAATTTTTGCATTGTCGTATGCCCTCTCTTGCTTTTATGTTAATTTTGACTTCCTTTGTCAGCCCAGCCAATATCGTACTATTTTGCCATTTGAGTATTGCTTTGTTTTTGGAATACATCTATCCTGCACTTTCTCACTTTTCCATTAAACTCAAGCTATGGCTGCTCTGCTGAAATCCCTGCCAGTATCTCCTTCCAATTTACTTTGGTCAACTCCTCTCTCATACCACTGTAATTTCCTTTACTCCACTGAAATACCGCTATGTCACACTTTATTTCCTCTCTCTCAAATTTCAACTTGAACTCAATCCTATTGTGATCAGTGGCTCCTAAATTCTCCTTTACTTTAAGCTCACTAATTGCATCCGGTTCATTACATAACATCCAATCCAGTACAACTGATTCCCCAGTAGGCTCAATGTAAAAACTGCTCTAAAAAAACCATCTCGTAGGCATTCAAAAAACTCACGCTCTTGAGATCCATTACCAACCTGATTTTTCAATCTACCTGCATGTTAAAATCTCCCATGACTATCATAACATTGCCCTTTTGACACACCTTTTCTATTTCGCACTGTAATCTGGAGACCAGTATCTAACTGCCATCAGGGTCCTTTTACCCTTGCAGTTTCTTAACTCAGCCCACAAGGATTAAACATCTTCTGATCTAATGTCTCATCTTTCTGATGATTTGATGCCATTTCTTACCAGCAGAACCACACAAACTCCTCTGTCTAGCTTCCTATCCCTCTGATACAATGTGTAACCATGGACATTCATCTCCCAACTCCAACCAACTTTCTGTCACCTTCAATGATGGCCACAACATCATACCCGATATTCTGTAAAAGTGCAACAAGATCATGCACCTTATTCCTTATACTCTGTGAATTGAGATATAACATTTTAAGTCCTGTATTTGCTATCCTATTTGATTCTGCATCCCTAAGAAAGCGTACAGTATATTGGCGTTCATCAATCGTGGGATTGAGTTTAAGAGCCGAGAGGTAATGTTGCAGCTATATAGGAACCTGGTCAGACCCCACTTGGAGTATTGTGCTCAGTTCTGATCACCTCACTACAGGAAGGATGTGGAAGCCATAGAAAGGGTGCAGAGGAGATTTACAAGGCTGTTGCCTGGATCGGGGAGCATGCCTTATGAGAATAGGTTGAGTGAACTCGGCCTTTTCTCCTTGGAGTGATGGAGGATGAGAGGTGACCTGATAGAGGTGTATATCCCTCCTGCACAGCCCTTTATTTTTCTAAGCTCCATGTACCTATCTAAGAGTCTCTTAAAAGACCCTATTGTATCCACCTCAACCACCTTTGCAGGCAATGCATTCCATGCACCCATCACTCTGTGTGAAAAACTTACCCCTTACATCCCTTTGGTACCCATTTTCAAGCATCTTAAAATTATGCCTCCTCATGCTGGCCATTTAAACTCTGGGAAAAGGCCTCTGATTATCCACGCAATTAATGCCTCTCATCATCTTATACACCTCTATCAGGTCACCTCTCATTCTCAGTCACTTCAAGGAGAAAAGGCCAAGTTCACTCAATCTATTCTCAAAAGGCATGTTCCCCAATCCAGACAACATCCTTGTAAGTCTCCCCTGCACTCTCTCTTTCCCGTAGTATACAAGCATAGAAACATAGAAACCCTACAGAACAATACAGGCCCTTCAGACCACAAAGCTGTGCTGAACTTGACCTTACCTTAGAACAACCTAGGCTTCCCATAGTCCTCTATTTTTCAGAGCTCCAGGTATATATCCAGGAGTCTCTTAAAACATCCTATCGTTTCTGCCTCCACCACCGCCGCCAGCAGCCCATTCCATGCACTCACCACTCTGCGTAAAAAAACTTACCCCTGACATCCCCTATGTACCTACTTCCAAGCACATTAAAACTATGCCCTCTCGTGCTAACCATTTCAGCCCTGAGGAAAAGCCTCTGACTATCCACATGATCAATGCCTCTCATTATCTTGTACACCTCTATCAGGCCACCTCTTATCCTCTGTCACTCCAAGGAGAAAAGGCCGAGTTCACTCAACCTATTCTCATAAGGCATGCTTCCCAATCCAGGCAACATCCTTGTAAATCTCCTCTGCACACTTTCTATGGTTTCCACATCCTTCGTGTAGTGAGGTGACCAGAATTGAGCACAGTATTCCAAGTGCGTTCTGACCAGAGTCCCATACAGCTGCAACATTACCTCTCGGCTATTAAACTCAATTCCATGATTGATGAAGGCCAATGCACCGTATGTCTTCTTAACCACAGAGTCAACCTGCGCAGCAGCTTTGAGTGTCCTATGGACTCGGATCCCAAGATCCCTCTGATCCTCCACACTGCCAAGAGTCTTACCATTAATACTATATTCTGCTATCATACTTGACCTAGCAAAATGAACCACCTCACACTTATCTGGGTTGAACTCCATTTGCTACTTCTCAGCCCTGTTTTGCATCCTATTAATGTCCCTCTGTAACCTCTGACAGCTCTCCACACTATGCACAACACCCCTAACCTTTGTATCATCAGTAAATTTACTAACCCATCCCTCCCCTTCCTCATCCAGGTCACTTATAAAAATAACAAAGAGTAGGGGTCCTAGAACAGATCCCAGAGGCACACCACTTGGTCACCGGCCTCTATGCAGAATATGACCCATCTACAATCACTCTTTGCCTTCTGTGGGCAATCCAGTTCTGGATCCACAAAGCAATGTTCCACTGGATCCCATGCTTCCTTACTTTCTCAATAAGCCTTGCATGGGGTACCTTATCAAAAGCCTTGCTAAGATCCATATACACTACATCTACTGCTCTACCTTCATCAATGTATTTAGACATGTCCTCAAAAAATTCAATCAGGCTCGTAAGGCACGTCCTGCCTTTGACAAAGCCATGCTGACTATTCCTGGTCATATTATGCCTCTCCAATGTTCATAAATCCTACCTCTCAGGATTTTCTCCATCAATTTACCATCCACTGAAGTAAGACTCACCGGTCTATAATTTCCTGGACTATCTCTACTCCCTTTCTTAAATAAGGGAACAACATCCACAGCCCTCCAATCCTCCGAAACCTCTCCCATCCTCAATGATGATGCAAAGGTCATTGCTAGAGGCTCAGCAATCTCCTCCTTCACTTCCCACAGTAGCCTGGGGTATATCCCATCCGGTCCCAGTGACTTATCCAACTTGATGCTTTCCAAAAGCTCCAGCACATGCTCTTTCTTAATATCTACATGCTCAAGCTTTTCAGTCCACTGTAAGTCATCCCTACAATCGCTAAGATCCTTTTCCATAGTGAATACTGAAGCAAAGCATTCATTAAGTACTTCTGCTATCTCCTCCGGTTCCATACACACTTTTCCACTGTCACACTTGATTGGTCCTATTCTCTCACGTCTTATCCTCTTGCACTTCACATACTTGTAGAATGCTTTGGAGTTTTCCTTAATTCTGTCCACCAAGGCCTTCTCATGACCCCTTCTGGCCCTCCTAATTTTATTCTTAAGCTCCTTCCTGCTAGCCTTATAATCATCTAGATTCATATCATTACCTGGTTTTCTGAACTTTTCGTAAGCTCTTCTTTTCTTCTAGACTAGATTTACAACAGTCTTTGTACACCACGGTTCCTGTACCCTACCATCCTTTCCCTGACTCATTGGAACGTACCTATGAGGAACCCCACGCAAATATCCCCTGAATATTTGCCACATTTCTTCTGTACGTTTCCCTGAGAACATCTGTTTCCAATTTATGCTTCCAAGTTCCTGCCTGATAGCCTCATATTTCCCCTTATTCCAATTAAATGTTTTCCTAACTTGTCTGTTCCTATCTCTCTCCAATACTATGGTAAAGGAGATAGAATTGTGATCTCTATCTCCAAAATTCTCTCCCACTGAGAGACCTGACACCTGACCGGGTTCATTTCCCAATACCAGATCAAGTACAGCCTCCCCTCTTGTAGGCTTATCTACATATTGTGTCAAGAAACCTTCCTGAACACACCTAATAAACTCCACCCCATCTAAACCCCTCACTCTCGGGAGATGCCAATCAAAATTTGGGAAAATAAAATCTCCCACCACAACAACCCTGTTATTATTACTCCTTTCCAGAATCTGTCTACCTATCTGCTCCTCGATGTCCCTGTTATTATTAGGTGGCCTATAAAAAGCACCCAGTAGAGTTATTGACCCCTTCTTATTCTTAACTTCCACCCACAGAGACTCTGTAGTCAACCCCTCCATGACTTCCTCCCTTTCCTGCAGCCGTGAAACTATCTCTGATCACAAGTGCCACAGTCCCAACTCTTTTGCATTCTTCCCTGCCTTTTCTGAAACCTCTAAAGCCTGGCACTTGAAGTAACCATTCCAGCCCCTGCACCATCCCAGTCTCTGTAAAGGCCACAACATCATAGCTCCAAGTGCTGATCGACACTCTAAGCTCATCCGCTTTATTCAAGATACTCCTTGTATTAAAATTGACACATCTCAAAAAACCATCGGACTGAGCGCGTCCCTTCTCTATCACCTGCTTATCCTCCCTTCCGCACTGTCTCCAAGCTTTCTCTATTTGTGAGCCAACCTCCCTTTCCTCTGTTACTTCAGTTTGGATCCCCCCCCCCCCAGCAATCCTAGTTTAAACTCTCCCCAACAGCCTTTGCAAACCTCCCCGCCAGGATATTGGACCCCTGGGATTCAAGTGCAACCCAAGATTCAAGGTCTTCTACAGCTGTAAGACCTTACCTCACTAGACGAGTTCTCTGCTCTGCCCTGATGGAGAACTGCTATGACGTTTTCTCTGACTGGTTAGCCACCCCTCCTCCTTTAATCCCTTCTGCTCTGTCACATCTAAAACAACAAAACCCTAGAATACTGAGCTGCCAGTCCTGCCCCTCCTTCAACTAAGCCTCACTCATGACTGCAACATCATAATCCCGGGTGTCGATCCATGCCCTGAGCTCCTCCGCCTTTCTTATTATACTTATTGCTTTGAAATATACTCAGCTCAAGACATTTTGATTCCTGACCTCGCCTGAGGTCTTACCAATATCTGGCTCCACAATCTCTCCACTAACTGTTCTGGCACTCTAGTTCCCATCCCCTTGCAACTCCAATTTAAACTCCTGTTTAAATCAAAGAAGGCTTGGAAGTGGCTGAACTGTTGGAAAGTCTGAAAGGCATCACCAAGCATTCGTGGTGGCCAGCGGGTGTTGTGACCGCCATCTGCCACTCACCACCTTGGCGGATGCAGATCAGTTCGTACGCGTTCTGTGGATTGAGTTTGGTGAAGAACTGGGACCTGCTGAGAGTTTCGAAAGCACTACCATCAAGGGAGAGGGTAGTAGTCCTTAATAGTGATTTTGTTGAGTCCACAGAAGGCGATGCAGGGATGGAGACCCCCATTTTTCTTTCTGTCAAAGAAGACTCCTGCACCAGCTGGAGACTGGGTGGCCGAATGATGCCACGCTGTAGTGCTTTGGTGATGTCGGTATTCATGGCTTGGGTCTCGAAGGGGAGAGGGAGAACAGATAAGCTCGGGGAAGGGTGGTGCCTGGGAGGAGGTTGATCACAAAGTCATGCAGTCTGTGAGACGACTTCCCTTTCACTGAAGGCGATGGCTAAGTCATGGTGTTCCTGCTGGAGGTTGGTGAGTTTGAGGATCTCTTCCGTCTCCATGGATTTATGGGATGAAGTTACCTGGGATTGTTGGCAGGTGGGTCCCAACTCAGCAGTGAACCGGATGAAAAGGTGAAGTGAGGAGAGCCAGAGGTAACCCAGGATGAGGGGAGTGTTGGGTGAATTGATCAGGAGGAATTTGTTGGACTCGTGGTGCTCTCCAATGCTCATGTGCACAGGCCATGTGCACACCCTGACCATCCCGGATACCAAAGGACATCCATCAATGGCCGTGATGTAGAAGGGGTGAGAGATAGGCTCCATAGGGAGTAAAGCTGCATACACAGTCCAGTCCAGAAAGTTGCCTGCTTGTTGGGATCCTCCGGAGCCTCCTGTGTGCATAGACACATCAGGGTGTAGAGAGGAAGGCAGAGTGAGTAGTTGGAACTATGGTGCTGAAACAAGGAACTGCAGGGAGCGTCCCAGATAGAAGGCACCTTGTCTCTACCTTTAGGTGCCGTTTTCCCCAGACGCAGTTGGTATTTGATATGCGGGTGATTGGTGGCTCCACAGTAAGGGCACAAGTTGGTTCTCCACCAACGCTCATGCTCTTAGGTGCTAAAAGAACTCTCTCTAACTGTATGGGTTCTGCAGGCATTGCCGATGAGAGCCCTGGAACCAGAAATAGTTCTGGGATTGGAACTAGAGTTCTGACTGCTGTTGTGGATAATCATTCCTTAAGATGCGTGTCAATTCAGAGGGCTAAACTGACGAGGCTTTTGAGGTCGATGGGCATCTCCTGGGTAGACAGTACATCTTTCAAGCACTCCAAGGTGCCTTGATGGTAATGGACCAGCAATGATTTTGCGTTCCAGCTGCACTCTGCTGTGACGGTCTTGAATTCCACAGTGTAATCCAGCACCAATCATGAGCTTTGACACAGGCGAAGTACCCGATCCACTGCCTCCCTTCCACTTCCCAGGTGGTCGAAAACCTGTCACATCTCAGCAGTGACTTTCTCACATTTGATGTAAGTGGGGATTTTATTTCCCAGTTAGCAGCAGCCCAGAGCTGAGCTCTCTCAATCAAGAGAAAATTGATGAAGGCAATTCTAGTTGGATCTGAAACATACAGAGATGACTGAAACTCAAATTGTAAGACACACTGGGATAGGAAGTTTTGGCATTGGGTTGGGGATCTGTCAAAGTGTTCAGGCATCAGAATCTGGGGCTCTGAGGGAGGAGATTGTATAGCTGTAAGGAGACAGAGGTGGTTGAGAGAAGTGGGCAGATGTTCAGTGGCTTTCCTGCTGTTTCTGGATCATGTACTCCTATTGGTGGGCAACCTCCTTTAGGTGAAAAAACTCTGCTGGGTCAATTGCTGGCTCACCCATTCTGTCAGGAAACATAGAGGAGACTTGACCCAAATGCAGAGCAGTGGAGATGACTTAGCAGTGGGCGACAGCTTTAATAATCAAAACAGCAAGCCACGAGGGGTCACAAAACAAGAGAGAACAGGTACTTAACTCATTAAGATAACTGTAATCTAGTAACAACTAATTGAGGCTGGTTGGTTCAATGGGTGAACAAGGACTGTGGATGACAGCTGGGTTTAAATGGGCTCCAGGTTGGAGTTGGAAATGAATGGCAAGTTAGCTGGGAGGTGCCGGCTTGTGCAAGTCTGACACTGACGAGTCTATTCCTATACTTACTTATATAAAGTAACAGATTAATCATTGCTTTTGGATTTATCCTCACTTTTACTTCTATTGACTTATTTGCCATTTGAGGAGAAAGAACTAACTAAGAATGCTTTGCATCATTGGAACTGCTATGATTTAGAAGTTCCACATGATGGTGGGAATCTGGATTTTGGAAGATTGTTCTTTAGGGAATCCTTACGCTGAATGTTCCAGATGTTTTTCTTAGATTCATTGTGTATTCAGTTCTTCCATGTGGATTTGATTAATTTGACTGGGTCATCCTTAAAACTGATAAATCTGCAGATGCTCCTGTAGATTCCACCTCCTCTACTGCTTTTTGGCATTCAAAACAGCATCAAAAATAATTATCCTGTCAATTAGTCACTGAAAACATCCATATGTATATGATGATATTCTAGTGTCTTCACTTAAGCCGAGAACTAAGAAATCATTATCATTTGCCTGCATTATTCCTCATCTTGGTTTCCTCCTTTCAAAGCCAAAGTCTTTGCATTTGTTCATATAACTCAGGTCTTTGAACTTCAGGAATGTGCTTCCAGAATCACATCCAGGATTTGGATGTCTTCATTCTAATCAGATATCACAATTGTGTTTAAGGCAGTAGAATGTCTCCCACACCTTCTCATCTTGAGCCTGTCTATTCAGTCTCTTGCCATCTGGTAGGAAATGCAGAAAAATCTTGGCCAAGACAGTAAGAGTGAAAAACAGCTTCTTCCCAATGTTGTTGTGCAGCTGAATAATGCTACAGCCTGGCTTGCAAATGGCCTTTAAGTGTCATGGACTATCAAAATCACGTGTTGCATGTAACTATGGGAATTTTGTTTTATTCTTAAGCTGTAAAGAGATGGACGGCAGAAGCAGAGGAGTGAGTTCAAGATTGCTTTTGAGCTGGATAGACTCTTTCAAACACATTCAAAGATTCATTAGTGGACCCAAAGCTGTATACCACTGTTGCTATTAACCACCTAAGGACATGTGTGGACAACTGTGTATCCACAAAAACATTCCAAGTTTTCCCAAGCCTTGGATAAACCAGGAAATCTGTAATCTGCCCCGTGGCATTTAGGGTTGGTGATCAATAGTTACATGAGAAGTCCAGGTATGACCAACAGAAGACCACTGTGGGTGCAAAGAAGAAACTTCAGACTAAATTGGAATCACAGATGGACGTGCGTCAGTTGTTGCATGGCTTGTACAATATAACTTCCTGCAAGGAGAGATCTGGTAGCATAACTGGTAATGACCCATTACTCCTGGACCACCTCAATGCACTCTGTGCACAATTTGATAGGGAGAACTATGACTCACCCTCACAAACTCACATATCCATAGATGACTGTAATTACAGACTCTGAGGCCAAAGTCCAGACATCTTTCAAGAAGATGAATCCACAAAAGGCATCTGGTCCAGACAGTGTAACTGCCCAAGTACTACAGATCTGCGTAGACTGACTAGCTGGTGTATTTATGCTTATCTGGTTTGCAGGGGAAATTGCATATTGGTGAGACCCTGGATTTTGGGACTTTTCTCTGAGGGGATGATTGTTGTGGTGGCTGTTGCTGGGGTTTAGGATTATTGAGTGGTGAGGCTTGCTTCCAATACGGCGTGCAAGGACAGTGGACCACTAAACACAAGAGTCCCAATTTCAATGTTCAAAGTAAATGCACGTATTGTCAAAATGCATATATGTCACCATTTGCAACCCTGAGATTCATTTTCTTGAAGGCATTCCAGTAAATACAAAGAAACACAACAGAATCAGTGAAACTGTATACAACAAGACAGCCAAACAACCGGTGAGCAAAAGACAACAAATTGTGCAAATGCAGAAGGAAAATAATAATAAATAAATAAATAAGCAAAAATATCGAGAACATGAGATGAAGAGTCCTTGAAAGTGAATGCATTGGTTGTGGGAACAGTTCATTGAAGGGGCAAGTGAAGTTGAGTAAAATTATCCCCTCTGTTTCGACAGCCTGATGGTTGAGGGGTTATAATTGTTCCTGGACCTGGTGGTGTGAGTACTGAGGCTCCTGTACCTTCTTCCTGATGGCAGCAGTGAGAAGAGAGCATGTCCTATACAGTGGGGGTCCTTGATGATGGATGCTGATTTCCTGTGACACCACTCCTTGTAGCTGTGCTCTATAATGCAGATGGCTTTACCCATGTTGGATTTGGCTGTATCCATTACTTCTTGTAGGCCTCTTCATTCAAGGGTATTGTTGTTTCCATACCAGGCCGTGATGCCACCAGTCAGTATAGTCTTCACCACACTGACTAATCGAGAGTCTATCAAACTCTGCTTTAAATATACCTAATGACTTGGCTCCCCAGACATCTGTGGCAATGCATTCCATAGATACAGCACTCCCTGGCTAAAGCAATTCTTCCTCATTTCCATTCTACATGCCGAGTGGTGAGGATGGGCATTGAGCATAAGAGTTGGGATGCCATGTCATGGCATGACAGTTTCCATCCTGTCTAATTCGTTGACTCCATGATAGAATCAAGTACGGGGGGAGAATAGAAACATAGTTTTTAATGGAAGGATCAGTCACGATTGGATTAAATGTTACAGCAGACTGGAAGGTCTGAAAGGCCTGTATCTTCTCCCACTTTCTGTGTTTCTATGTTTCCCTGGTCTTCAGGAAATCCATTATCTGACAGCTGTGAAGGACTGAATTCATGAGATAAGTGCAGGCTTGAGGACAGTTTCCATCAAATTCAAGAATTTTACCAGGAATCCAGCTACCAACCCCACATATCCTTCCTGACACAGACAACACCCCAAGAGTTGTTATGTCTCTAGCCATCTTTTGTAACTTCTTCCAGTCAGGATCCTTTCTATGTGGCTGAGCACTGCTCCAATATCACATTTAGGTTTACTGACGATGGTCAAATCAAAGGTGGTGACGAATCAGCATATAGGAGGGAGATTGAAAATCTGGCTGAGTGGTGCCACAACAACAACCTCTCATTCAATCTCAGCAAGACCAAGGAGCTGATTATTGACTACAGGAGAAGGAAACAGGAGGTCCGTGAGCCAGTCCTCATCAGGGGAACAGAGATTGGATCAGGGGGTCAGCAACTTTAAATTCCTTGGCATTATCATTTCAGAGGATCTGTTCTGGGTCCAGCATGTAAGGAAAGCAAGGCAGCACCTCTGCTTTCTCAGAAGTTTGCGAAGATACGGCATGTCATCTAAAACTTTGACAAACTTTTCTAGATGTTTGCTACAGGCAGCTGTGGAAGCCAAATCATTGGGTATATTTAAGATAAAGGTTGATAGGTTTTTGATTAGTCAAGGCAAGAAGGGTTACAGGGAGAAGGCAGGAGACTGGGGCTGAGAGGGATTAAGATTAAGATTAAGAAGGTGTGGTTAAGAAGGCGTACGGTGTATTGGCCTTCATCAATCGTGGAATTGAATTTAGGAGCTGAGAGGTAATGTTGCAGCCACATAGGACCCTGGTCAGACCCCACTTGGAGTACTGTGCTCAGTTCTGGTCGTCTCACTATAGGAAGGATGTGGAAGCCATAGAAAGTGTGCAGAGGAGATTTACAAGAATGTTACCTGGATTGGTGAGCATGCCTTATGAGAATAGGTTGAGTGAACTCAGCCCTTTCTCCTTGGAGCGACGGAGGATGAGAGATGACCTGAAAGAGGGGTACAAGATAATGAGAGGCATGGATCGTGTGGATAGTCAGAGGCTTTTTTCCAGGGCTGAAATGGTTGCCACAAGAGGACACAGGTTTAAGGTGCTGGGTAGTAGGTACAGAGGAGATGTCAGGGGTAAGTTTTTGACTCAGGGAGTGGTGAGTGTGTGGAATGGGCTTCCGGCAACGGTGGTGGAGGCAGATACGATAGAGTCTTTTAAGAGACTTTTAGATAGGTACATGGAGCTTAGTAAAATAGAGGGCTATAGGTAAGCCTAGTAATTTCTAAGGTAGGGACATGTTCGGCACAACTTTGTGGGCCGAAGGGCCTGTATTGTGCTGTAGGTTTTCTATGTTCTATGTTCAGAGGTTCCCAAACATTTTTTATTGCATGGACCCCTACCATCAATCGAGGGGTCTGTGTAGCCCAGGTTGAGAACTCCTGATCTAGATCCTGTTGTAACTTGGATAAGATTCTTCACACACCACTGTGCACCACCAAATATTGGTGTCATCCACAAGCTTACTAATCATGCTCTCACATTGTCATTCAAATAATTAATAAACAGGATGGGGCAAACGTCTTAGGCACACACACTGTAGCTAATTCTTCAGTGTATTGTAGTAATTTTATGTATTGCTCTGTATTGCTGTCACAAAAAAAAATTCATCTCATACCTGATTGATGATAAACCTGATCCTGACATGGGTCTCTATTGTGGACTGATAATGGGAAGGGGGGCAGGAAGCACCAGAGAGGCATTCTGTAATAACCAATAAATTAATTGTTTGGAATCAAATGACCTTGCCTGGTTTCTGGGCTGTGTGTCTCTGCACCCTCACCAACAACAGCCCCCCCCCACACCTGGCACTCCTTCTCTGCCACCTGTCCCACACCCTTGCTGCAGAGTTCCACCCTCACCATTCCCAACATCGTTTACTTCAGCCAGATTTACAAACTCGCTCTGCGCTCCATGTTGACAAATGAAGTATGTACTATGCTAAAAGTCTTAGGCACACACACACACACACACGCACACATACACATATATATAGAGATATAGATATAGATATAGTACCATATATATATGGTACTGTATAATGTGAAAAAAGAGCACTGATCACTATGGCAAAAGTCTCATCACAGCCCTCAATATGAAAAACAACCTCCTCTACCATCCTCTGTTTCCTTCCACCAAGCTGATTTGGCATCCATTTGGCTAGTTTACATTGCTTCCCATGTGATTCAGCCCTCTGAACCAGACTACCATGTGGGACCTTTTCAAAAACTTTCCTAAAGTCCACTTAGGAAGCGTGTACTGTCTTGCTCCCAAAATGCCTCAGGGTCTAGAAACATATCTGTCTCCTTCTCAATTATATTCAGCAACTAGGCCTCCACAGACTTCTGTGCTAGAGAATTCCATAGGTTCACTACCTTCTAAGTGTAGCTACCTTCACAGTCTTCTAGATTCACTACTTAGTTTTGTCAATCCTAAACATCCCTTTTCATATTCAGAGACTGTGACTCTCTTGCTACACAGTGAATACAATTTGGCCAATCTCTCCTCTTAATACAGTCCTGTCATCCCTTCACTATATTCCTGCTACTGCAAACATACCCTGTCTTTGGAAGGGAAGCCAGTCGGAAACTGCACATATTACTCTAGGTGTGATCCCAGCAAGATAATTTATGATAGTAATAATAATCAATCAAACTGTGTTAAAATAAAATTATTGATAAGGCAGAGCATTTTATAACACTTAACTGATCAATTTGCTTCCTTCATTCCATCTCTAGTGAAACTATAAATATATAAACTTGGATCAAATTGAACTATTTTGTAATTTAATACCTGACTCAATTGCAACCTAGTGATTTTGTGAATTAAAAGTCAAAGCATGCTGGATGTTAACAAGACTAGAGATGATTAGGACTTAAGGAAGGTGCAGGCTGACCCTTCCTCACTGCAAATACAAAGCTCATCTGTGGAGACAGTTAGGAGAATTTATGGGAGTGTACGTAACGGATGATTTCACCTGTCCCTCATAATCACCTGTTTGGCCAAGAAAGCACAGCAGCATCTCCGCTTCCTGAAGAGATTGGGGTGAGTATGGCTCCTTTCACCCCCATTCTAACCAACTTTTATATTAGCACCATTAGGCATTTCCTGACCAGCTGCATCACTCCCTGGTAGGGGAATTAAAGTTACAGCACAGAAACAAGCTCTTCGGCCCATCTTGTCCATACTGAACCATTAATCTGCCTACTTCCATTGACGTACATCTGTACTATAGCTCTTCATACCCCTCTCAACCATGTACCTATCCAAATTTCTCTTAAACGTTGTAACTGAACCTGCATCTAACACTTCTGTGGGCAGCTCGTTCCATGCACTCACCACCCAGAGTGAAGAAGTTTTCCCTCATATTCTTGTTAAACAGTTCACCTTTTACTCTTAACCCATGACATCTGGTCATAGACTCACCCAACCTCAGTGGAAATAGCTTGCTTGCATTTACCCTGTCTATACCCCTCATAATTTTATATGCCTCTATCAAATCTTCTCTCAATCTTCTCTCAACGGCGTTCTGAGAGGCGGGACTGCGCAGGCGTGTGACGTCGGGCTGTGCAGCGCTGCAGATTTAAAAGGAACAGAGCCTCATAGAGCGGGCAGCGTAGTTTGCGGGCTGCGGAGTGAGCCGGGAGCAGAGTGAAGGCTTAAGGGCTTCGGCTCAACAGGCTTAGGCGGAAACAGGCGAGGCGAGGGAGGTTTGGCATTCATTTTCTGTTGTTATTTGAGGAGAGGGGCAGTATGAGTGTGAGGGCAGTTTGCTCTTCTCGGTGTCGGATGTGGGAGGCCCTGGAGTCTCCAAGCCTCCCGGACGTCTACATCTGTGCCAAGTGCATCGAGATGCAGCTCCTAAGGGACCGCATTACGGAACTGGAGCTGCAGCTCGATGACCTTCGTCTGGTCAGGGAGAGTGAGGAGGTGATAGAGAGGAGTTGCAGGCAGGTGGTCACGCCGGGGCCACGGGAGGCAGACAAGTGGGTCACGGTTAGGAGGGGGAAGGGGAAAGGTCAGGTAATAGAGAGTACCCTGGTGGCTGTGCCCCTTAACAACAGGTACTCCTGTTTGAGTACTGTTGGGGGGGACAGCTTACCCGGGAGAAGCGACAGTGGCCGTGCCTCCGGCACAGAGTCCGGCCCTGTAGCTCAGAAGGGTAGGGCAAGGAAGAGGAGGGCAGTTGTGATAGGGGACTCGATAGTAAGGGGGTCAGATAGGCGATTCTGTGGACGCAGTCCAGAGACCCGGATGGTAGTTTGCCTCCCTGGTGCCAGGGTCCGGGATATTTCTGATTGTGTCCAAGATATCCTGAAGTGGGAGGGTGAGGAGCCAGAGGTCGTGGTACATATAGGTACCAATGACATAGGTAGGAAAAGGGATGAGGTCCTGAAAGGAGAATATAGGGAGCTAGGAAGGGAGTTGAGAAAAAGGACCGCAAAGGTAGTAATCTCGGGATTACTGCCTGTGCCACGCGACAGTGAGAGTAGGAATGCGATGAGGTGGAGGATAAATGCGTGGCTGAGGGATTGGAGCAGGGGGCAGGGATTCAAGTTTTTGGATCATTGGGACCTCTTTTGGCGCAGGCGTGACCTGTACGAAAAGGACGGGTTGCACTTGAATCCTAGGGGGACCAATATCCTGGCAGGGAGATTAGCGGGGGCTACTGAGGTGATTTTAAACTAGAATGGTTGGGGGGTGGGAATCGAATTAAAGAGGCTAGGCGTGAGGAGGTTAGTTCACAACAGGGGGATGGGAACCAGTGCAGAGAGGCAGAGGGGTGTAAAGTGAGGGTAGAAACAAAAAGTACTATGGAGAAAAGTAAAAGTGGCAGGCCGACAAATCCAGGGCAAGCATTAAAAAAGGCCACTTTTCAGCATAATTGTATAAGGGCTAAGAGAGTTGTAAAAGAGCGCCTGAAGGCTTTGTGTGTCAATGCAAGGAGCATTCGTAATAAGGTGGATGAATTGAAAGTGCAGATTGTTATTAATGATTATGATATAGTTGGGATCACAGAGACATGGCTCCAGGGTGACCAGGGATGGGAGCTCAACGTTCAGGGATATTCAATATTCAGGAGGGATAGACATGAAGGAAGGGGAGGTGGGGTGGCATTGCTGGTTAAAGAAGAGATTAACACAATAGAAAGGAAGGACATAAGCTGGGAAGATGTGGAATCGATATGGGTAGAGCTGCGTAACACTAAGGGGCAGAAGACACTGGTGGGAGTTGTGTACAGGCCACCTAACAGTAGTAGTGAGGTCGAATATGGTATTAAACAGGAAATTAGAAATGTGTGCAATAAAGGAACAGCAGTTATAATGGGTGACTTCAATCTACATGTAGATTGGGTGAACCAAATTGGTAAAGGTGCTGAGGAAGAGGATTTCTTGGAATGTATGCGGGATGGTTTTTTGAACCAACATGTCGAGGAACCGACTAGAGAGCAGGCTATTCTGGACTGGGTTTTGAGCAATGAGGAAGGGTTAATTAGCAATCTTGTCGTGAGAGGCCCCTTGGGTAAGAGTGACCATAATATGGTGGAATTCTTCATTAAGATGGAAAGTGACATAGTTAATTCAGAAACAAAGGTTCTGAACTTAAAGAGGGGTAACCTTGAAGGTATGAGACGTGAATTAGCTAAGATAGACTGGCAAATGACACTTAAAGGATTGACGGTGGATATGCAATGGCAAGCATTTAAAGGTTGCATGGATGAACTGCAACAAATGTTCATCCCAGTTTGGCAAAAGAATAAATCAAGGAAGGTAGTGCACCCGTGGCTGACAAGAGAAATTAGGGATAGTATCAATTCCAAAGAAGAAGCATACAAATTAGCCAGAGAAAGTGGCTCACCTGAGGACTGGGAGAAATTCAGAGTTCAGCAGAGGAGGACAAAGGGCTTAATTAGGAAGGGGAAAAAAGATTATGAGAGAAAACTGGCAGGCAACATAAAAACGGACTGTAAAAGCTTTTATAGATATGTAAAAAGGAAAATACTGGTAAAGACAAATGTAGGTCCCCTGCAGACAGAAACAGGTGAATTGATTATGGGGAGCAAGGACATGGCAGACCAATTGAATAATTACTTTGGTTCTGTCTTCACTAAGGAGGACATAAATAATCTTCCAGAAATAGTAGGGGACAGAGGGTCCAGTGAGATGGAGGAACTGAGCGAAATACATGTTAGTAGGGAAGTGGTGTTAGGTAAATTGAAGGGATTGAAGGCAGATAAATCCCCGGGGCCAGATGGTCTGCATCCCAGGGTGCTTAAGGAAGTAGCCCAAGAAATAGTGGATGTATTAGTGATAATTTTTCAAAACTCGTTAGATTCTGGACTAGTTCCTGAGGATTGGAGGGTGGCTAATGTAACTCCACTTTTTAAAAAAGGAGGGAGAGAGAAACCGGGGAATTATAGACCAGTTAGCCTAACGTCGGTGGTGGGGAAACTGCTGGAGTCAGTTATCAAGGATGTGATAACAGCACATTTGGAAAGCGGTGAAATGATCGGACAAAGTCAGCATGGATTTGTGAAAGGAAAATCATGTCTGACGAATCTCATAGAATTTTTTGAGGATGTAACTAGTAGAGTGGATAGGGGAGAACCAGTGGATGTGGTATATTTGGATTTTCAGAAGGCTTTTGACAAGGTCCCACACAGGAGATTAGTGTGCAAACTTAAAGCACACGGTATTGGGGGTAAGGTATTGGTGTGGGTGGAGAGTTGGTTAGCAGACAGGAAGCAAAGAGTGGGAATAAACGGGACCTTTTCAGAATGGCAGGCGGTGACTAGTGGGGTACCGCAAGGCTCAGTGCTGGGACCCCAGTTGTTTACAATATATATTAATGACTTGGATGAGGGAATTAAATGCAGCATCTCCAAGTTTGCGGATGACACGAAGCTGGGTGGCAGTGTTAGCTGTGAGGAGGATGCTAAGAGGATGCAGGGTGACTTGGATAGGTTGGGTGAGTGGGCAAATTCATGGCAGATGCAATTTAATGTGGATAAATGTGAAGTTATCCACTTTGGTGGCAAAAATAGGAAAACAGATTATTATCTGAATGGTGGCCGATTAGGAAAAGGGGAGGTGCAACGAGACCTGGGTGTCATTATACACCAGTCATTGAAAGTGGGCATGCAGGTACAGCAGGCGGTGAAAAAGGCGAATGGTATGCTGGCATTTATAGCAAGAGGATTCGAGTACGGGAGCAGGGAGGTACTACTGCAGTTGTACAAGGCCTTGGTGAGACCACACCTGGAGTATTGTGTGCAGTTTTGGTCCCCTAATCTGAGGAAAGACATCCTTGCCATAGAGGGAGTACAGAGAAGGTTCACCAGATTGATTCCTGGGATGGCAGGACTTTCATATGAAGAAAGACTGGATGAACTGGGCTTGTACTCGTTGGAATTTAGAAGATTGAGGGGGGATCTGATTGAAACGTATAAGATCCTAAAGGGATTGGACAGGCTAGATGCAGGAAGATTGTTCCCGATGTTGGGGAAGTCCAGAACGAGGGGTCACAGTTTGAGGATAGAGGGGAAGCCTTTTAGGACCGAGATTAGGAAAAACTTCTTCACACAGAGAGTGGTGAATCTGTGGAATTCTCTGCCACAGGAAACAGTTGAGGCCAGTTCATTGGCTATATTTAAGAGGGAGTTAGATATGGCCCTTGTGGCTACGGGGGTCAGGGGGTATGGAGGGAAGGCTGGGGCGGTGTTCTGAGTTGGATGATCAGCCATGATCATAATAAATGGCGGTGCAGGCTCGAAGGGCCGAATGGCCTACTCCTGCACCTATTTTCTATGTTTCTATGTTTCTGTGTTCTAGGGACTAAAATCTTAACCTATTCAAACTTTCCCTATAACTCAGGTCTTCAAGTCATAGCAACATCCTTGTCAATTTTCTCTACACTCTTTGAACCTTATTTACATCTTTCCTTTAGGTAGGTGACCAACACTGCACACATTACTCCAAATTAGGTCTCACCAATGTCTTATACAATTTCAGCATAACATCCCATCCCCTGTACTCAGTACATTGACTTGTGAAGGCCAATGTGGCAAAATCTTTCTTTATGAGCCTATCTAGCTTGCCAGTTTCAAAGCATTATGAGTCTGTATTTCCAGAGCCCTCTGTTTTACCACACTCCTCAGTGCCCTATTGCTCATCATGTGAGACCTACCTCAGCTGGTCCTCCCAAAGTGCAACACCTCACACTTGTCTGCATTAAGTTCCATCTGACATCTTTCAGTCCATTTTCCAGCAGGTCCCAATCCTGATGCAAGCTTTGATAAGCTTCCTAGCTGTCCAGTACACTCCCAATCTTGGTGTCATCTGCAAATTTGCTGATTCAGTTTACTACATTATCATCCAGATTATTGATATATGTAGAAATTTTATGTATCATAGTGTAGAGCTTCCGCAAAAACAAAACAAATTTCACAGCACACAGTACTGTGCAAAAGTCTTAGGCTCATATATATATATATAGCTAGGGAGCCTAAGGTTTTTTGCAGAGGACTATTATTCCACTGTTCTGCGGCCTCAAAAATACCCATAAATTTTATGTCATGTGATTAATGATAAACTGGTTCTGATAGGCATCTGTATTGTCAGATTGACTTTATTACTATAAACCAAAGATTTAGAAACTCAGTGACTCAATGCAAAACATATCCAGGTGCAGACTGTAATAGTGACCATAACCCAGTAGTATGTCATGTAAAAAGTAAAACTTAAAAAACTAAAGGAGCAAAAACCTGAACAATCCCTTGACTACTTGCAATTAATTAAAGAAGAAAACTTAAGATAAAAATTTACAATTGAAGTAAGGAATAGATTTCAAATACTAGAAATAGAATCTGTTGATGATAGCAATCATGTAGAAATGAAATTTAACTCTCTAAAGGATGCCTTGGTAGAATCAAAAAAGTCAGCGATTCTTAAAAAAGAAAAAAGCACAAAGAATAAATGGATGACAGATGAAATCAAAAATGTAATGGAAGAAAGGAGACAGAAGAAAGCAAATCCTATAGAATATAAGTTCTTAGATAAAAAAGTTAAAAGCTTATGTCAAAAAGCCAAAGAAGAATGGTTACACCAGGAATGTGAGCAAATAGAAAGAATCCCTATTACTGATCCAAAAAGGTTACATCAACAAATCAAGAATATCACTGGTAAAAAGCTCCTCTGTTCTTCAGGTGGATGTTTGAAAGCAAAGGACGGTACAATTATCATAGAAAAAGATGAGATTATGAACAGATGGACTGAGTATATTCAGGAATTGTTTGAAGATGATCGAGGCTTTAAACCAGAAATTAAGGAAAACATTGAAGGTCCAAGTATTTTAAAATCTGAGTCCCTTCATTCCGGTTCCCACCCCCTGCCAAATTAGTTTAAACCTTCCCCAACAGCTCTAAAAAACCTGCCCATGAGAATATTGGTTCCTCTTGGGTTCAAGATATTTTTGGACAGGTCATACCTCCCCCAGAAGAGATCCCAATGATCCAAGAACCTGAAGCCCCTGTACTAGCTTCTCAGCCATGCAGTTATCTGCCAAATTATCCTTTTTCTACTCTCACTGGCAAGTGGCACAGGCAACAAACCAGAAATTACTACCCTGAAGGTCCTGCTTCTCAGCTATCTACTGAGCTCTTTTCAGGACATTGTTACTTTTCCTTCCTATCTCATTGGTACAATATGTACCAAGAAATGTGACTGCTCTCCCTCCCCATCCAAAATGATGTGGATGTGATCCGAGAGGTCCCTGACTCCTGTACCTGAGAGGCAACATACCTTCAAGGCGTCCCGTTCATGTCCACAGAATCTCCAATCTTTAGCAACCTCATGAATTAATGTTACCTTTCCTCAAAAAGTCCCAGACTCTTACTGGAGCTGATGCAATGATGTGCAGGCTTTGACCTCCTTTAAAAACAATTTGAATGGAAAACAGAACGTGGAAGTTTGTTATCTTTGCACTCAATGTCAATTAGACCAAAGAACTGATTGTGGACTTCAGGAAGGGTAAGATGAGAGAACACACACCAGTCCTCATAAAGGGATCAGAAGTGGAAAGAGGGTGCGATTTCAAGTTCCTGGGTGACAACATTTCTGAGGACCTAACCTGAATCCACCGTAGCTCCAAAGAAGGCATGATTGTGGCTATATTTCATTAGGAGTGTGAGGAGATTTGGTATGTCACCAAAAGCACTCGTACAGATCTACTGTGAAGAGCGTTCTACCTGACTGAATCACCATCTGGTATGTGGGCAATGGGGTGTGGGGGTACTGCATAGGATTGAAATAAAGTGCAGAGTGCTGTAAACTCAACCAGCTCCATCACGGGCACTGGCCTCCATAGGATCCAGGACATCATCAAGGAGCGATGACTCAAAAAGTTGGCATCCATCATTAAGGACCCCCATCACCCAGATCATGCCCTCTTCTCATTGCTACCAAGAGGATGGAGGAACAGAAGCCTGAAGGCACACACTCAACACTTCAGGAACAGCTTCTTCAGCTCTGCCATCTGATATAAATATAAACTAGTTAAATTAAGTAAGTAATGCAAAATAAAAATGAAAAAGTAGTGAGGTAGTGTTAAAGGGTTCAATGTCCATTGAACCCATATATATATATACTGTAATTCAATTTTTTTCTTTTAATATGTATGGATTGTACTGCAGATGCAAAAACAACAAATTTCACGGCATATGCCGGTGATATTAAACCTGATTCTGATTCTAATTCATCACAGTTGTTGTCTGACCCATTCAGGATTTTCTGTTTTTATTTCATGTCGTTTAGGTTAGACCTCTGTTTTACTAATCCAGTAATTGAAATTCAATATAATTGTTTTTTGTTAAAGATTTTACATGGAATACTCAAATCTCTTTCTCTCTTCTGCATCTGAGATTTCAACCTGCTCATAGTCAGCTCATGTCTATCATTGAATCTTGGCAAAATTCTCTGCAGATTTTTAAGTATTTATTCATGATAATCTCTTTAGGGTTGGACTAGAAATCAAAAGAATTGATTCATTCTGACTTCTCTCCCCAGGGACATTTTCTGAGTTTACACCTTCTGATACAAGTGATAGTCTCTTGATTGTTTTACATAGTGTGTCAGCTTTAAAACATTTAGGAACAATTTTGTTGTATGAAATAGCGATGGTTCATTTGAAATAAATACAATGATTTTGCATTTGCTTTGCTTTCAGCAATTTTCAGTGGAAGGGCTTTCGTGATTTAATCTTCCAATGCAATAGGACAGTTTGCTTCTCTGCTGGAATTGACATTATAGACAAACTACTGTATGTTACTAAAATTAGATTGAAATGTTATATTTTTAGCAGTTATGAATTAGAAGATAATTAGATACCAGAGTTCATTTTTTCTCTTTTCAGTGGTGCTTCACACATTTCACAAAACCATGTGCTAGCTTTGCAAATAGATGGTCTGAACATCAGGAAGTGCTGTTCCAGGTCTATGTTATTTCTGACATATGAGAGTTTCATTACATTCCCAAGGGATATCTTCTCTGCCTTCCATGATGCTTAGCCACAATTGCATTATTCAAGCAACACACACAAAATGCTAGAGGAACTCAGCAGGCCAAGCAGCATCTATGGAAAAAAAAGTGCAGTCGATGTTTCAGCCAAAACCCTTCAGCAGGACTGGAGAAAAAAAGCTATTTCTATATCTTTTTCCGTGGAGCTTGAAGCAAAATACTTGTTTAAAATTTTAGTCAATTCCTTAGTCCTCAATATAATTTCCCCTGTATTGATCTGTGAGGGACTCGCATCAACTTTTGGTAATCTTTTCCTCTTCATATATCTATAGAGGTCTTTGCAGTTTCTTTGTATAGTTTTTTTTAGATTATGAGAACACTCAGTCCTCTTTTATTGTCATTTAGAAATGCATACATGCATTAAGAAATGATACAATGTTTCTCCGGAGTGATATCACAGAAAACAAGTCAGACCAAAGACTAACACTGACAGAACCACGTAATTATAACATATAGTTACAGCAGTGCAAAGCAATACCATAATTTGATAAAGAACAGACCATAAGCACAGTAAAAGCAAGTCTCAAAGTCCCGAGTCGATCGACTCCCGACTTGCTGCATTACACTTGATTTTCTACTTTTCCTTTCCTTAGTAACTTCTTTCTCCTCCTCTGCTAAAATCTGAAATGTTCCCAATTCTCAGGCTTACTACCTTTTTAGCAACATTTGCAAGTCTATCCTTTGACTTAAGTTTATTATTAGCCTCCCTTATCAGTACTCTGTTAAATACCTTTGCCTGTTGGGTTTATGTGCCATCGGGGATATATATAGTTGACTAATTAGAAATTCTTTAAATGTTAACCAATGTCAACTGTCTATTGATGTAATTTCCCAATCTCCCATAGACAACTCACATCCAAAAGCTTTGTAGTTTGCTTTGTATAGATCTGAGACTCCACTGTTGAATTGATCTCATTCACTTTCATTCTTAATACAAAATTCTATCTTATTGTTATCACAATTTACTAAATGTCCTTTCACTACAAGATTATTAATTAACCATTTAGTTTCACATACTGGTTGATTTAAAATGACTTGTCCTCTAGTTGGTTCTTTTATACACTGATCTAGATAAACCTCTTGTATAGAATCTGAATTTTACCCTCGGCTTATTGCTGCCTATTGTACTGCAATATATCTTTTGTGTTTTATATTCCATGTTTTTGATCTTTTTTTTGTTGCTGTTTGCATGATTTTTATTGCACATGGGGGTTGATGTTTTTCTTTAAATGGGTTGATTCTTCTTTGTTTTCTGACTGTCTGTAGAGAAGCTAAGCTTCAGGGTTGTATACTGCATACATTAAAGGCATCCGTTAGTCTTGCAAGACCATAGATCTGTGCTTGGAAAGTCTTCACTCTCCAGGGCGCAGGCCTGGGCAAGGTTGTATGGAAGACCAGCAGTTGCCCATGCTGCAGGTCTCCCCTCTCCACGACACCAATGTTGTCCAAGGGAAGGGCATTAGGATCCATAAAGCTTGGCACCAGTGTCGTCGCAGAGCAATGTGTGATTAAGTGTCTTGCTCAAGGACACAACACGTTGCCTTGGCTGGGGCTCGAACTCACAACCTACAGATCGCTAGTCCAATGCCTTGGCCACGTGCACACGCAACTGCATACATACTTTCACGATAAATGTACTTTGAACATTGGTATTGTCTCTTGAAAAGGTTCACAGGTTCATTTTATTGCCAGAGTATGCATATATAATACAACTCTGATATTCGTCTTCTCCAGATAGCCATGAAATACAGAAAGACCATGGATGTTGATGAAAGCAACAACATCTACTCCCCTGCAACTGGCATGAAAAAGAAAGGAAACAAAACTCGCAGACCCCAAAATCCTCCCCCGCTCGCAGCAAAAAACAGCCAGAATAACAATTAATGACTACAATTAATTACCTAACAATCCCCAACCCTGCCACTCACAGAAAAGAGCAGCACTTTAGCACCAAACACGCAACCCCGCAAATTAACATATCACCCACCTGCCAATTATTCACAAGAAAAAAAACATTGAAAAACTGAAGGAAACCAGATAAAGTACAGTCCAATAATCACATAAGTCTCAGAATATGGGAAATGTCTTTTCATTTGCATATGTGGAAAGCAGCCGCAGAAACGCAGTCCTTCTGTAAAGAGTAACTGTAGAACTAGGCCGGGTGCGATCTGGCTGCTGACTGTCTCTGTTGGGAGCCATCGCTGACCCTTTCACATTCACCTCGATGCTTCAATCCTCCTCGCAGCTTCGAGATGGAGTCATTCACGACCCAGTGACTCGGTGCCTTGTCTCTGGTCTTCTCCATGAGTCAGTTTGTGTTCTTCGACCATTCTGGCCCCCCATCACGAAGCAGCTCTCCAGACACAGCACAGAGCTGGATCCTTCAACTGAGATTCCAACTATACATCACAGGCTCTATAATACAAACAAGACTTCTTATTCTTATTGAATAAGAAGAGATCCTATCAAGTCTTAGGAAATATTAAACTTATTTTGGCAGATTTGCTTTCAGTATCACCATTCAATTGAGAAGACAAACTTGGAATATTTCAAACTGTGACATGTAAGCAATCGTGAACTACCTTGGTTGTAGTAGGATCAGAATTGGAATCAGATTCAGGTTATATATCACCGGCGTATGTCGTGAAATTTGTTGTCTTTGCAGCAGCAGTACAAAACAATACATATTAATTAAAAAATGAATTACAGTAAATATATAAAATAATTAAATTAAACAAGTAGTGCAAATGTAGAAATAAAAAAGTAGTAAGGTAGTGTTCACAGGTTCAGTGACCAGTTAGAAATCCGATGGCAGACGGGAAGAAGCTGAATCATTGACTGTGTGTCTTTAGACTTCTGTACCTCCTCCCTGATGGTAACAACGAGAACCTGGGTGATGGGTCCTTAAAGATGGATGCCACCTTTTTAAGGATCACTCCTTGAAGATGTCCTGGATACTATGGAGGCTCGTGTCCATCATGGAGCTGATTAAGGTTACAACTCTCTGCAGCTTATTTTGGTCCTGTGCAGTAGCTCCCCCTACCTCAATACCAATGGGTGATGCAGTTAGCTAGAATGTTCTTCATGGTACATCCTGTAGAAATTTGTGAGTGTCTTTGGTGAAATGAATCACTGCCCTGCACTTCAAAGCAACAGACAAATCGTCTTCCATAACATCAGCTAAGTTAGTCAACAGTTAGTGCAGCATTAAAAATAGTTGGTGCATGAAACATAAAGCGCCTTGGAATACAGCATAAATAATCAAAGTGTGGTCCTCACAATAGACAGAGCAAGCTACTCTGTGTGAAAATATGTATTGAATTTTGTATTGTTTTGCAACCATTTGATGTGACAAAATGGAGTGGACAATCCCAGAGTGCCAAGCTAATATATGTATGTGGCTAAAGTAACAGGAAGAAACTACAAGAAATGTGCTACTAAATGAATACATGACTGCAAGTATGCAGTGTACTGAACATTATGCAAAAATAAGAAAGTAGCTGAGACGAGTCAACCGCAGATGGCAGAATACAACAAAGGTGTTGAAAGGACTGAGCTCACTTGTTGCGTTCTTATGTATAAAAGGAAGTGTGTCGGAAGTCCCCTACCATCCCTGGTGAGAGTGAAGGTGAACTTTCCCCTTGCAAGTAATAAAGAATAAAGATGCTTGATAAAGATCCACTCAGTGTTAGTATTGTGTTTTGCGAGATTTAGTGGAGGAATACTCCATATTTATTCATGTATGTTCTGCTTATCACTTGCAATAACTGTGCAATGCTCATTACAGTGTTAGATGATTATCGGATAGGGGGTTTCCTGGCTGTTTGCAGTGCTAGGATGAAACCCATGATTAACAGGGAAAAATTACTTCCTATGTGATTTTATTTACATATGGAAATACAGTTCGTACCTTTCCTCAGAGCATCTTTGATCACATCCTTCCCAGGTGTTTGCTGCAGTGCTGACAGTATATCCATCATTCTTTATTATTAAGCTTTATGAAATTACCACAGCACCTTCAATAATACCTGCTTAAATTTAGGACAGCAAAGAAGGTCACGATCTCTTGCGGCGTCCGGGGCTTCCTTCACCATTCAGTAGCTTCCTCTTGGATTTCACTCATTCAAATCACAGGTGGAGACTCAGGAATACTGTCGCACTCGGATGTAGAAGATTGCTCATTGCTGTTTCCGTGACAGTTTTGTTTTACTGGTCAGGGTTGTTAGGCCTGAGCTGAACCCCGGAACATGGAAGACTGGTGGAACTATCCTCTACCTGTTGACCTGCCTGGCATGGGTAATCCTACCAAGAGTCAAAGCACAAAGCCCTTACTCCAGCCAACACAGCTCCCTGAGGCACGCAAACCTCCAAACCACAACAAGGTTGTGGTTCTCTTGGAAGATCTTCAATAATAGTTTAGAAATTATTAGTGATGATGTGTCACCTATTTTCCCTTACTGACTCATCAGATGTGCATGTCAGCTTAGATTAAATTTATTGTTCTTTCACTCATAAGTATTGTAATGTTGTTTTCAATTCCTCCAAGGAAACAGTTTTAATTTATGGTCATGTTTCAGATGTGGAACCATTATTCCTTTTTGGGACAAGTATGTCAGGCTCTGGTGATGTATCTGGTTTGCTCATTTTATGTCATGTCACATGACATACGTAATCATGATCTTTCCATGATCATGATTGTTCTTGGCAAATTTTTCTTCAGAAGTGGTTTGCCATTGCCTTGTTCTGGACAGTGTCTTTACAAGACGGGTGACCCCAGTCACTACCGATAATCTTCCGAGATTGTCTGCCTGGTGTTGATGGTCACATAACCAGGACTTGTGATATACACCAGCCGCTCATATGACCATCCATCCCCTGCTCTTATGACTTCACGTGACCCTGATCAGTGGTGGGGGGAGGGGGCAGCTCAGCAGATTCTACAACTTGACCAAGGGTGACCTGCAGGCTAGTGGAGGGAAAGAGTGCTTTACACCTCCTTTGGTAGAGAAGTACCTCCACTCTGCCACCCCAGGTGTATTTGGCAGGGCTCTGAAAACCTGTGCCAACCAACTGATGGGGGAGTTCAAGGGCATCTTCAATCTCTCACTGCTTCAGTTGGGGCTACCCACCTGCTTCAAAAGGGCAACAACATACCAGTGCCCAAGAAGAGCAGGGTGAGCTGCTTCAATGACTATTGCCCAGGGACACTCACATTTACTGTAATGAAGTCCTTTGAGAGGTTGGTCATGGCTAGAATCAACTCCTGCCTAAACAGGACCTGGATCTTTTGCAACTTGTCTACTATCAGAATAGGTCAACAGTGGATACAATCTGCTGGAATGGCTATCCATTTGGTAGAGCATCACCTGGAGAATAGTAATACTTAAGTCAGGCTGCTGCTTATTGACTACAATCCTGTGTTCAGCACAATCAGAGCCACAGTTCTAATCAATAAACTCCAAAACCTGGGCCTCAGTACCTCCCCCTGCAACTGGATTCTTGACTTCCTCACCAGGAGAACACAAGTTGTGCAGACTGGAAATAACAACTCCTCACTGACAATCAACACTGGCGCACCTCACGGATACGTGCTTAGCCCACTGCTCAACTCTCTACACTCACAATTGTGTGGCTAGGCACAGCTCAAACACCATCTTTAATTTTGCTGATGACACATTATTGGCAGAAGTTCACATGGTGACAAGGAGGTGCGCAGGAGTGAGATAGATCAGCTGCTGAGTACTGTCACAATAACCTTGTACTCAATGTTAGTAAGACCAAGATATTGATTCAAAGGATTCAAAGTATGTATGCAGTATACAACTTGAGATTCATCTTCCCTATAGACAGCCATGAAACAAAGAAAACAATGGAACTCATTCAAACAAAAACATCAACCCCCCCCACGCAAAAAAAAATCGCACAAACGGCAACAAGAAAATCAAACTCCCATGTGCAAAAACAACAAATCGCGCAAACTGCATCAAGAAAGAACAAGTAGAAACACAGAACATGAAAACACAAAATTGAAAGAGTCTATATTCAGCTCAGTGTTCGTTATCTGCAGGCTACCCTCGTTCAAAGTCACCCAAAATAGCAACAGAAGCAACAGTCCAATCCACAAACTGCAGACCCAGAACTTTGGTACTACCATTGAGGGAGAGAGAGACCATTCAAACACAGGAACCTTCCTTCAGGAGCAGCGAGCAGGAGGGAGAGAGAGATCGTCGCACGCAGCCAGTGAGTGGCTGGTAGATGGCATTGAACACTTGCTCATCTTCTGCACTTGTCTCAATGTTTTCAACCTTTCTTGATACTTAACTTGGCGAAATTGGTGAGAAATGGAGCCAATCTTGGGCTTCGTGCCCTTTCTCTAAGCTTCTCGGCCTCGAGGCTGTTCACCTCCTGGAACCTCCGTTGAGACAGCAAAGCACCAGATCTCTCAATCAGCCCAAAAACGCACCATCAAACTATGGATCACAGGCTTCAACAGTACCAGAAGTTGTAAATGAAGTGAAAGACACAATTCCGTGATCTATCTGAAGGATGTTGCTTGTCTAGCATTGTTTGCTAGTGCCATCTTCCTCCAGATTGATTGTGGACTTCAGGAAGAGAAAGTCAAGGGAGCACACACCAGCCCTCAGTGAGGGATGAGAGGTGGAAAGGGTGAGCAGTTTCAAGTTCCTGGGTGTCACCATCTCTGAGGATCTGTGCTGGGCCCAACATATTGATGCAGTTACATAGAAGGCACAACAGCAGCTGTATTTCATTGGGAGCTTGAGGAGACCTGGTTACAGATGTTCACAGATATTTCATGGAGAGCATTCTAACTGGTTGCATCACTATCTGGTATGGGGAGGGGCCACTGCACAGGATCAGCAAAAGCTGCTAAATGTTGTAAACGCCCACCACGGGCACCAGCTGCTCTTTCATCATCGAAAGGCAGCGTCCGTCATTAAGGAATTCAGGACCACTGCCTCTCAGAACATGCTCTCTTCTCATTGCTACCATCAAGGAGGATGCAAAGGAGCCTGAAGAAACACACTCATTGTTTTAGGAACAACTTCTTCCCCTCTGCCATCAGATTTCTGAATGGTGAATGAACCCACGAAGACGACCTCAAGATATTTTTTCTCTCTTTTTGCGCTACTTATTTAATTTCATAAATACATATAAAATCTGAGTCTGATTCTGAAATGTTTTGTCTTCTCATTTTCGGTCTGGAATATTTATCCCATGAAATGTATTTCCTTGATTCGAGTTCAAAGTATCTCTGATGAAGCAATTGAAAATAGATGGGCCTGGTACAATGCACTGAGGAATTCCTGTATCAATGATCTGGGACTACGGAGTCTGACCACCAGTTGTATCTACTACATTCCTGTGTGTGAGGAATAGATCCAACCCCACTGGACTATTTTCTCTCTGATGCTTGTTGACCTCAGTTTGTCAAGGGTGTTTTGATGGATAACATAAATTTTGCCCTGAGCTCATCGTTAGTAACTCTCAAACTATTTCAGAACCATTTTTCTGCTCCACAGTCCCAAAGAGACATTGGATTGTATAAAGGGAGATAGAGTTTAATTGAAGAGAACATGGGTAGTCAGCACTTTTGGAAAACACAGTTTCTGAAGAGGTATCGGATTGTACATGATTAGATACTTCATAAAGACAAACAAAATGAAGTTAGTTATAAGTGGAGCAACCATTGATTGAGTGGGCAGTGTTGGAGTGGTGAGTTGAGGCTTTGGCTCATTGAAGCATTGGAGAGGAGCAGTGTAAGCTGTACGTGCACTTTTTTCATTATTAATTCTTTATTTTCTTCTTATTCAGCACTTGGAAGAGTAGAGATGCTAGTTGGGATACTGGAATGCTTCTCTTGCAGGATGCAGGAGGGCAGGAAAATCTCTAGTGTCTCCAATGTCTACACCTGCAAGAAGTGCTTACAGCTGCAGCTTCTATCGACTGTGTTAAGGAGCTGGGTCTGGAAGTGGATGAATTCCGGACCATTCGGGAGGCTGATGGGTTGATAGACTAGGCATACAAGGAGGTGGTTACAACCAAGGTACAGGATATAGGTAACTGGGTGACTGGCAGGAAGGGTAAAGGAGATAGGCAGCCCGTGCAGAGTAACCCTGTGGCTGCTCCCCTCAACAACAGGTACACCACTTTGGATACTGTTGGGGAGATGACCTAGCAGAGGAAAGCCACAACGGTCAAGTCTCTGGAACAGAGGGAAGGAGGGAGAATAGGTCAGCAGTAGTGATCGGAGATTAATTGGTTAAGGGAACAGAAAGGAGTTTCTGTGGATGAGAATGAGATTCCCAGGTGTTTTGCTGCCTTCCTGTTGTGAGGTTCAGAGACGTCTCAGATCGAGTCCACAGCATTCTTCAGTGGGAAGGTAAGCAGCCAGAGGTCATGGCCCACATCACTCCCAGTGACATCCTAGGATCAGTGACGAGGTCCTGCAAAGTGAGTTCACATGCTAAGTCAAAGGACGGGAACTCCAGGGTGGTGACCTCAGGAATGCTAGCCATGCCACATGCAAGTAAGGCCAGAATGGAAGATCATGTAGCTTAACACATGGCTAAGAAGTTGCTGTAGGAGGGAGGGCTTCAGATTTTTGGGTCATTAGGCTTTCTTCCAGGGACCTGTATAGAAGGGACAGTTTGCACCTGAACTAGAGGGGGACTAATATCCTAGTGGGAAGGTTTGCTGGTGCTGCACAAGAGTGGTGGTAGGGGAGAGTGCACGGTGAGTATTTAAACTAGAGTTGTAGGTGATGGG
This sequence comes from Mobula birostris, assembly GCF_030028105.1. NCBI lineage: Eukaryota > Metazoa > Chordata > Chondrichthyes > Myliobatiformes > Myliobatidae > Mobula > Mobula birostris. The sequence continues at coordinate 189,846,872 of NC_092375.1, forward strand.
AACCAACGCTTCAGGACAGACAGTGGAGTGGCTGTGTAGAAAGATGTTTTTAAGCCTACATACAAAGTCAGGAATCAAAAGGTTGAGCCTGGTGGGACTAATGTTCTGAGCTGTGTATGTTTCAATGCAAGGAGTATTGTAGGAAAGGTGGATGAGCTTAGGGCACAGATCAGCACGTGGAACTATGGCATTGCAGCCATTAGTGACACTTGCTTGCAGAAGGGCCAGGAGTGTCCAGCACAATATTCTGGGGTTCCTTTGTTTTAGACGTGACAGAGCTGGAGGGATTAAAGGGGGAGCAGTGGTGTGGTGTTACTGGTCAGGGAAAATGTAACAACAGTGCTCAGTCAGGGCAGACTGGATAACTCATCCTGTGAGGCTTTATGAGTGGAGCTGCGGAATAAGAAAGGTTTGACCTTGTTAACAGGGCTATGTTGTAGACCACCCAACAGTCCGCAGGATTTAGAGGAACAAATTTGTAGAGAGATTGCTGGCTGTTGCAAGGGAGATACAGCTGCGATAGTGAGTAATTTTAACTTTCCATATATTGACTGGACTCCCAAACTGTAAAAGGGCCGGATGAGAAAGAGTTTGTCAAATGTGTTCAGGAAAGTTTCCTTAATCAGTACATAGAAGTCCTAAACAGGGAGAGTGCAATACTAGATTTCCTGCTGGGGATTGAGACAAGGCTGGAGACAGACGTTTGTTCAGGGGAACACTATGCATCTAATATCATAATGCCATTAGTGTCAAGTATCAGAAAGGATCTGGAAAGAGTGGATTGGGACAGGTTGTTTTCTGGCAAAGGTGTACTTGGTAAGTAGGAGGCTTCTAGAAGTGAAATTTTGAGAGCATAGAGTTTGCACGTCCCTGTCTGAAGAAAAGGCAAGGATAACAGGTTTATGGAACCTTGGATTTTGGCAGATACTGAGGCCCTGGCTAAGAAAAAGAAGGAGGTGCAAAGCAGGTGTAGGCAGGCAGGAACAAATGAAGGACTCAAGGAGTATAAGAAACACTTAAGGAAATTGGGAAGGCTTAAAGAAGACATGAGGTTACCCTAGCAGACGAGGTGAAGGGGAATCCTAAGGATTTGTGCAAAAGAGTAGCAAGGGACAAAATTGATCCTATGGAATATCAGAGTGGTAATCAATGTATGGAGCCATTTGGTCCATCCAGTTTGCTCTGCTATTTCATCATGGCTAATCCATTTTCTCTCTCAGCCCCAGTCTCCTGCCTTCTCTCTATATATGCTCATGCCCTGATCAATCAAGAATCCTTCAAACTCTGACCTAAATATACCCAATGACTTGGCCTCCACAGCCACCTGTGGCAATGAATTCCACAGGTTCACCACTCTCTGACTAAATAAATTCCTCCTCATTTCTGTTCTAAGAGGACATCCCTCTATTCTGAGGCTGTGTTCACTGTCCTTAGACTCCCCCACTGAAGAAAATATCTACTCCATCAAGGCCTTCTGACGTTTGTTAGGTTTAAATGAGGTCACCCCTCATTCTTTTGAATTCCTATGAGTACAGACCCAGAGCCATCAAACGTTCTTCATATGACAAGCCTTTCAATCCCAGAATCATTTTTGTGAACCTCCTTTGACTCCTCTTCAATGTCAACACATCCTTTCTAAGACAAAGGGCCCAAAACTGCTCACAATATTCCAACTGAGGCCTCACCAGTGCTTTATAAAGTCTTAACATTGCACCCTTGCTTTTGTATTCTAGTCCTCTTGAAATGATGCTCACATTGCATTTGTCTTCCTCACCACAGACTCAACCAGCAAATTACCCTTTAGAGAACCCTGCGCAAAGACTCCCAAGACCCTTTGCACCTCAGATTTTTTAATTTTCTCTCCATTTACAAAACAGTTTACCCTTTTATTCCTTCTACCAAAGTGCATGACCATACACTTCCCAACACTTTATTCTAACTGCAACTTCTTTGCACATTCTCTGAATCTAAGTCCTTCTGCAGCCTCTCCATTTCATCAAAACTACCTCCCCATCCACTTATTTTCATGTTATCTGCAAACTTTACCACAAGCCATCAATTTCATTATCCAAGTCATTGACATATAATGTAAAAAGAATCAGTCCCAACACAGACACTTGTGGAACACCAGTAGTCACTGGCAGCCAACCAGAAAAGCCTTTCCTTTATTCTCACTCTTTGCATCCTGCCAATCAACCAATGCTTTATCCTTGCAAGTATCTTTCTTGTAATACCATGGGCTCTGAATTGTTAAGCAGCCTGAGGTGTGGCAACTTATCAAATGCCTTCTGAAAATCCAAGTACACAATGTCAACTGATTCTCATTTGTCTATCCTGCCAGCTATTTCCTCAAAGAATTCCAATAGATTTGTGAGGCAAGATTTTATCATGAGCCTCCAAGTACCCTGAAACCACATCCTTAATAATCGACTCCAACTTCTTCTCGACCACTGAGGTCAGACTAACTGGCCTATAATTTCCTTCCATCTGCCTCTCTCCCTTCTTGAAGAGTGAAGTGACATTTGCAATTTTCCATTCCTCCGGAACTGCGCCAGAATCAATTGATTCTTGAAAGATCATTACTAATGCCTCCACAATCTCTTCAGACATCTCTTTCAGAATCCTGGAGTGAGTGAAATCTGCTCTAGTTGATTTATATATCTGCCTTCAGACATTTCAGTTTCCCAAGAACCTTCTCTCTAGTAATAGCAACTTTTCTGCCCCCTGACACTCTTGAACTTGTGGCAAACTGCTAGTGTCTTCCATAGGGAAGACTGATGCAAAAAACTTACTAAGTTTGTCTACCATTTTCTTGTCCTCCATTACTACCACTCCAGCATTGTTAGCTAGCAGTCCAAAGTCCACTCTCGCCTCTCCTTTACTCTTTATGTATCTGAAGAAACTTTTGGTATTTTGGTATCCCCTTTTTTGGCTTACATTCGTATTCCATCTTTTCATTCTTAATTACTATTTTAGTTGCCTTCTGCTGGTTTTCAGAAGCTTTGCAATCCTCTAACTTTCCACTGAATTTTGCTCTATTATAGCCCTCTCTTAGGCTTTTATGTTGGATTAGACTCCTCTTGTAGCCATGGTTGTGTCACCTTGCCATTAGGATGCGTCTTCCTCTTTGGGATGGATACTCAGATCCTGTATAGTGCTGATTCGTTACAATGCGGTTATTCAATTCTTTATTAAAAATGACAAAAATTCATTCTAAGAAACACTTAAAACTTCTCAAGAGTGGCCACCATTACAGTAAACATTCAATCAGCCAATCAGAGTGCTTTATAAATGCTCTGAATCTCTCACAGCCAATCATGTATTAGTTCATGCTCTGCCTTCCCTGTGCATGTAAACGTTCTTGCTTCCTCACCAATTTATTCTGTTTTTTTCACCCACAGTGTCTGGAAAACAGCCTGCAACTTCAGTGAGCTGAAAGTGATGCGGCGTTTGGAAGCTGGTGAGCGTCAGGCTGATGTTGGCATCTTTTTGAAATTGTCTACATTGACGATCATAAAAGATTCTGCAACAACGACCTCAGAGTGATCAT